>NW_018403534.1:110705-111829 GCF_002113885.1 Mizuhopecten yessoensis | reverse complement strand
CACCATTTGTACAATTTTGAATCCCTGCATCCCATGAATGCTTTTGATTAAATATGATTGATATCCAGTGCATAGTTCTACAGAAGAAGTCGTTTATAGCAATCTAGCCAAATTGCCCCCTTTTTGGCCCCGCCCCTCAGCCCCCTGGGGGGTCAGCCCAACCATTTGTACAATTTTGAATCTCCACCACCTAGGGATGCTTCCAGGCAAATATGGTTGATATCCATCTCTTAGTTCCAGAGAAGAAGTCGCTTAAAGCAATATAGCCAAATTGCCCCCTTTTTGCCCCGCCCCTCAGCCCCCTGGGGGGTCAGCCCCACCATTTGTACAATTTTGATTCCCCACCACCTAAGGATGCTTCCAGTCAAATTTAGTAAAATTCCAATCAGTGGTTAAGAAGAAGAAGTCGTTTAAAGAAATTGTTGACGGACGGACGACGGACGACGGACGGACGACGGACGCCACGGTATGGCATAAGCTCACCTTGGTCCTTTGGACCAGGTGAGCTAAAAAAACAGTTTTTTATTTAAGTTGGGTAAGTTTTGAGTAGGAGTAGGGTGGCGCCAGGTTGCATGGATCGATGACTTCGAAATCGTCTTGCCACAACAGCGCAGGTGTTTTTTTAGAGCGTGTGCCTCAAGAAGCGTGCGTCTGTATACGAATGCACCCATCATTTTATGGTAACGTTTCTTCACCAAAACAACGAAAATTAAAACCAAAATAATAGGATCTTACACTATTAATACAGTCAGCGTCATTTACAAGTGGGGAGAATTGGCTTCCCACCTGAACATACACCAATGCTTACACCACAGGCACACGTTACCATTTATGAAGTCTTGTTGGGTATTCAATATATATGTCGGAGGGCACTTGGGGATATAAATATATATATACACAGCGCCCTCCCACATCTACCCAACCCAATAAGACTTCATGCATCGTAACGTGTGCCTGTGCTTACACAGGACTGTATCGATAGTCGATTGTGTCATTGCGGGTCCACTCATATTTTTCAAATGTTTTAAATTTAGAGTTTTTAAAATAAACTGAACTATTTTTTCTGTATTAATTTGTGCGTGTATTGCGACTTTCTCGATTTGGTGCATTTTTTTTGTGGGGGG
>NW_018403534.1:109690-110159 GCF_002113885.1 Mizuhopecten yessoensis | reverse complement strand
TCCCATGAATGCTTTTGATTAAATATGATTGATATCCAGTGCATAGTTCTACAGAAGAAGTCGTTTATAGCAATCTAGCCAAATTGCCCCCTTTTTGGCCCCGCCCCTCAGCCCCCTGGGGGGTCAGCCCAACCATTTGTACAATTTTGAATCCCCACCACCTAGGGATGCTTCCAGTCTAATATGGTTGATATTCATCACTTAGTTCCGGAGAAGAAGTCTCTTAAAGCAATATAGCGAAATAAACCTTTTTGGCCCCGCCCCTCAGCCCCCTGGGGGGTCAGCCACACCATTTGTACAATTTTGAATCCCTGCATCCCATGAATGCTTTTGATTAAATATGATTGATATCCAGTGCATAGTTCTACAGAAGAAGTCGTTTATAGCAATCTAGCCAAATTGCCCCCTTTTTGGCCCCGCCCCTCAGCCCCCTGGGGGGTCAGCCCAACCATTTGTACAATTTTGAATC
>NW_018403534.1:9493-103874 GCF_002113885.1 Mizuhopecten yessoensis | reverse complement strand
TAATTTTCCCTTTGGGGCCCCGCCCTGGCCCCAGGGGTTGGGGTAGGAATCCCAATTTTACAATTTTGAAGCCTCATCTACCAAGGATGATTCTGACCAAGTTTGAAAAAAATCCATCCACTGGTTCTTGAGAAGAAGTTGAAAATGTAAAAGTTTACGCACGACGCACGACGGACGACGACGGACGAAAAGCGATTGGAATAGGTCACTTGAGCAAAGCTCAGGTGACCTAAAAAATAACTAGGAGAAAGTCCCCAAAGTCGGCAAGATCAGCTCTAACAAATTTTAACCATACCAAATAGATATTTTTCTAAATTTCCGAAAGCTTCGATCTCTTCATTAGGTCTATTAAGTTTGCGTTTCTTTTGAGGAAAATCTTCATTTTGATCTTCTTTCTCTTCCTTATCCGAGTTCATCTCGACCAATGCATGGAGTTTCCGCACGTCCCAGACATCTTCAAATGACAGAGTGCACGATTTTTCGGTTGGAAAATCTTGAAACGTGCTTAATATTTCTTGTGTAACAACTGAAGCAGCACTGAATGGCTTCCCCCCGACACAGTCACACGAGATTATTTTGAGTGTCATTAACTCGTTCCTTTTTTGTTCGACAAGAACAGCCTTCAATTCTTTCACAGCTCTACTAGGCCTACTGCACGCCGCCATTTTAATCCGAACGCATGCGCATTGGTTTTCATTAGTTATATGTTAAGCTGACAGTGTTCAGGCAAGCTTAATTATACGTCTGTGTTTATGCATGTGTCACTATACGAGGTTAATGTTTTTGGGTCCCCGTGCGCCGTACACGGACCTGTTTCCCGTAAGACATCAGTTTTATCTCAACAACGGCTAGATGGATTTTTCCGTAAAATTTCAAATAAATGTTTTAAAAATCTCATCTTTAAATAAAAATATAATGATCCCTGGAACTTTAAAATCGCCTGTGTCAGCAGGGGCATATGTAGTATCTTCGAATTACCGGTTTCCGCGCACTTAAGAATCATCCGCGATTTCGTACTCATATCACATGTATACAATCTACTAAAGGAAACAAAAAACTAGCAACATAAAACTGTATTAATAAAAAATTCAGAACAAACAATTTTTAACAAATTTTTCACGTCGGAAGTAGCCGTCATATGTTTCCGTGTGTCTATTTTGATTTAGTGTTCAAAGAAAGATAACTCGAATACACTAAAAAGAAATTCCTTACACTGACCTGCACGTTTGGAAAAAAAAATAAAAAATCTTTGATTATCAAAACAACTTTTTTTAAATTTCACATTTTTAATAGATTTTTCAAGATGTCAAATTGAACGAATACATGTAATTTTATTAACTTATTTGTTATATTTATTTAGTTATAATATATAATCTGGGATTTTTTTTCTTCTGCAGTTTGATATCGGTTTTGATGGTAAGTTATTTCTCATTTTGTTCTGTTTAAAATTGGTGAAAATTGGAAGTTCATTGCATTACAAGGTTTACGTTTCATTAAAAACACTGTTTATCGATATAAGAATGTCCCCTTGGCTCTTCGGATGTGGAAAAAATCGGCGAGGAGATGTGGCCTCATTTGCATACGACATTTTCGTACGTTTGTCAGACTACAAAAAAGACCGGTTCATGAATGAAATATATCACCGTTTTTTCATGTATGGGCTCATTTTGAGCAAGATAAAAAGTGCATTAAGCAAAACTGCATATTTATGCGTGTTTTTTTAATCGGTGATTATTTCTTATGTTTTCCGGACGAACTTCCGGTAATTTTTCTGTCAGTTTACAGACGATGGCCAAACGTCTAAAATATCCTTGTGTTGCGTCCAGCAGGTCACGTAGTTACGAGATATAACTTGATAAAATGGCTGCGCGGAAATACATAACGCGCGGAAACTGGTGACTAGACGATATATATATATTTATATTCTCCCTCATTCCAATCGTCCGCATATAAAATAATTAATTTCACAAACACATAAATGGGATTATAGCTCGTTGCTCATTCGATTTTATTTACAACTTCTTCCATCTTTCCACAAACATAATACACGCACAATCTAACCCCTTACTGACCGGCATATTTTACCTATCTTATTTGATTCATCTAGACTAAACGATACTTTCGTAATTAAGCCGTACGTGTTACTGTGTTGAGCAAACGAACTCGAAAGAGCGCACTAGCACGTGAACACACTATATAAATCCTACGTCACGTGACATCCACCCCGATGACCACGTCACCGTTAGCTCATGCATATGCCTACCATTGAATTTAATTTCATATATGTATGGGGCAAAGAAGTAATTCCAGCAGTGTGTATTTATATACGTCTCTGGATTACATTTCAGGGCGTGAATTTATGTGTACGCCGTACCCGTGCCCGGCCCTGTTTCCCGCACCCAGACTATGGACATTATTTGTTTTATCT
The DNA here is from genome assembly GCF_002113885.1 of Mizuhopecten yessoensis. NCBI lineage: Eukaryota > Metazoa > Mollusca > Bivalvia > Pectinida > Pectinidae > Mizuhopecten > Mizuhopecten yessoensis. The sequence continues at coordinate 101,446 of NW_018403534.1, read as the reverse complement.
AAACATCGACTCGATGGATTTAATTCATATTTTCTACAAAAAATTCAAATAAATATCTGAAAAAAATCTTAACTTCGAATGAAGGTTTAACACTTTTTTATTCGATCATTTATTCAATTTATATATTAAGATTATGGATGAATTCAAAGTCAGAATTAGTTTATTTTTTTGTGGTCTTAAAAAACTCCATTCCAGTATATTTAGACAATTTTTAAAATTCGTATAACCTATTTCAATTTTCCGTTTTTAAGCTCCCCATGTACTATTTCATTTATAAATCATCATTCATTACCCCAGCTTCTGTTATCTGATTAAGAAAAGAACAATAGACTTATCATAATTACCTGTTTTTTTAGAGAAAACAAATGATAATTTAATGAATAAAAAGAATTGTGGAAATACCATAATTATGCTATGTTGAAAACATTTTAAAGAAATGGTGTCCTCATAATATTATAAGCGGTATGCAAGATACAGGTTACGCTCCAATTTTGAGAATGGTAAGTGGAATTATGCATTAAGAATGCACTAAGAATGAAACAACTACAGCTGCAGCAGCGCAAATCCATTACACCGCAAAGAACCATCGGTAGTGCCAGTATAAGAGGTAGATGGTAACGAGGTATATATACTCGATAGTTTGATAGGTAGTACTAAACAGAAGGGTCATTTGTCAGCTTCTTTAGAAATTCAGTTATCATCAGCATATGGGGAAAATGGAGAAGTTTTGAAAACGATCTTATCAAACCTGCAGCAACAGACAAATGTGGTTGAACCTAGTAAAATTTTGTTTGGGTGGGTTTAACGGGAAGGAGGACTTATAATTCGATACTGATTGTATGGCACCTTTGCTAGATTTAATAAATATAGGAAAAAGAAGATTCTCAGACTTAATCCTTTGGTATTTTTATTGATTGTGAATCAGACGGTTGTCATCTTTCTAAATGTTTTTGACGATATATGGTTACTTTTGACGCTGGCTGTAACAATTCAGATGTGTAAGTAATACATCAGGTTTTAATTTTTCAAGAGATAGTTTTGTTTGGCATATCAGTAAATTTGCCTAGATACAATAATTTTATGTCTCATCGGATAGTTTAGTTATTTTATCAAACGCATCAGGAAGGGTGATTTTCAACTATATAATAAAAAAATTAATTATACATGTTTGGGGTATTTTTTATGAAACATTTACGATTAAATCATTTTAATTTAACAAATAACCTAAAGATGTATATAATGTAACAAATATCATATAAGTAGAAAGGAATAAATTTGCACGTATGCTGCGACGGATGGATGGATGGGTTTATCTGTATATTAGAATCGAAGAAATCATAAGATTAAACCGTATATAAAGGACAATTTGCAAAAAATTGTAAAATTCCAAGGCTGAGTACACAAATTCACGCCTGAAATATACCCATCGGCGATTTCAAAAAAAAATCGGAAGTATTAAACCTTCATTGAAAGTTGTGAATTTTTCAAATATTTGTTTGAAATTTTGTAGAAAACATGAGCTATTCCATTAACCGTTGTTAAGTTAAAAAAACATAATGTCCCTAGTCCGGGTACGGGAAACAGCTCCGGGTACGGCGTATACAATTCACGGGGACCATGCAAATAAAAACTGACCACCATATAACATTCTACTAAGTTTCTTTTTATATAAAATACAAGTACATCTCATGAAACACAAGTTCATCTCATATGAATGTGAAGTGCTTTATGCAACAATTCACTCAAGGAATTATTTGCATTGTTATCATCATTGTCAATAACATGCCTGTTTTAGAACCTGAAAAAGGTACTATCATGCCACCAGCTCGCGGCTTTCATGATCTGTTGTATTGGAACACTGCGTAATGATGTAGCACTAGTATAGCAGCAGCAATGTGTGCCCCAAAATTTTGCACATTCGCACTCGAATGTGACATCACATTTCTCAGCCACCTTGAGATTGTACTTCCTCACACTGGCCCATCACCGGCCTATAAGGTGACACAGTACTGATGAATACTTGTGTAGTATTGCCTCTGATTGATATAGTTCTGTTCAAATACTCTAGCATGGTATACATGTACACACATAGAGACAGATTGTCATGAAATTTTTGTATGTGAATAGATCGAGGCCTGGTGACGACCAGGTTTTTTTGTGACAAATGACTCAAAATTCTACAATTATTAACACTTAACGTGTCTATCTAGTGTATTGTGTCGTGTCGTAAAGTGTTTAGGTCTCCTGAACCATCAGGCTCAAGCCTGTCGATGTAATGACTGACACCATATTTGTATGTGTATTCACGACTGACACCATCTTTGTGTGTTAAATACTGACACCATCATCTTAGTCTGTGTAGTAATGACTAAAACATTTCGTGTCTGTGTACTTATAATTGACATCATCTGTGTGTATTACGTCCAATCTCTACTACGTCATAAACAACACGACACAAACATATCAGTTTGCCCGCCTAGCCCGCCGTGCGCTATAGAAAATAGAAATTGAGGACTGCTATATCCCAATATGAAACGCTAGGCAATACAAATTAGAATCCATATAGTTTAGGGTGTCACACCTCCTAGTATAGGGTCCAGGGGTCAAAGAGGTGTTCTCCAGTTCTTCCAGTGTATTTATATAGGGGACATTTAATGTCTGTTATAAAGGAAAACGTCTGTCCCAATTGAGGACAACTATATACCCAAATGCAGCTCAATATACATATTTACTGTTTTTGGGCGTGGTTCGATAATCTTTAACTTAATTCTCATATTTTTTTTGTTCAGTTAAACCATTGAAATTATTTCAATATACTGTATATATCAGCTTTAAAAAACCACTTGATACACAGATATATGTAGGTAAAGCTCACAAAAACAAATATGTTAGATTAGACAAATTACATACTACCAACATTACAGCATACAATTAGTGAGGCTAAGTTGATATTTAATGGAAAATGAAAAATATGGTCCAATTCTGAATATGTTCTAAACAATAATACACAATTAAGTAAAAAAAGCAAAAATATGCACAAAATGTCATTAGGATATAAAAAAAAAGTGTTTTTTTTTTCTTTACCAAAAAACAATTTAAACGAAAGCAGTCTCAACGATTAATCAATGCTATTTGATGCGATAATATGTATTTGAGGGAATGATGATATAAACGATGTATGTATACATATGCTACATATCAAGATATATCAGATAACAGCAGACCTTGACAATTGATGATATATTTGAAGTAAACGTAATGCAATGTGATTAATATTCTTCAAGACAGCATTGAATCATATATCATAGAAATTTAAAAAACCCCAATAAAATGTAGCACAGCAAGTGAAACAACTGTACATTTACCTGGATATATCTGTAGGTTTATGTTATGTACATATTTTCTTTCAATTATTCCCAGGTTCAATGTACATCAAAAGCACGATTAGTCTAAACAAATAATTGTTAAGACACTGGATAATTGTCAACGTATTACTTACCCTGCATAAAAATTCCCAAGCCTTGCTATACCCAGCGGCTTTATTATTGTGATGGAGAAATATTTCTCGAAAATAAGTATTAAAAACTGCAGTCGAGAACCTGCTTATCGTATCAAAGCATCACATAAACTTCCGTCGCCCAAAAAATACACATCTGGTTCAAAACATCATCTCTGTCTATAAAAATACCGAAACATCGTGATAAATGTAGTCAACAACCCATTGACTCTTATCAAATACTGCACAAAATCTAAGTAACAACTCCTGAATACTTTAAACCACTTTTAAATTAGTTCTCTTTAGGTTATATTTGTCAGTAGACTTGTGTACTCTTCGTATAAATGGCTCAACCCCCTTGATATTAATATTCTGATAAACTATGAACCGATTCAAACCTAAACAAAGCGAAACAAAAAGGTACGTATGCCATTTTCTTAAAGTCTTACGGCAACATTTTGCTGACTATTGCAACTGTCCAGTTTACTAGGAGCATCGTCTCAAGTTTTTGTGTCAACGTTTGTAGTGTCGTACATGTGTGGAACGTCCACCTCCCTGCGTTCAAGCTGTTCATAATTTCCCTCTGTGTGGGAGATCTGTGCAATACTTTGTTCCTTGTGAGTTGCTATTTCGTCATAGTTACCATCTAAAAAATGCAATAAAAAATATTAACTTCTTTCAGATTTAATGTCTGAAATGATATTAGTGCGCTGATATGCAATGAGATTGAGATATCCTTACACCGTTTGAAGCTAGGTAAAGATTGGGACAAAGTATCGCAGTTTCATGTCGCGAAACTAATTTCTTTTTAAAACACATGTATTGATCATTGTAGGCTCCTTTGATGTAGTGTTTTGCTTCGAATGGTTAATAATGGAATTTTGTTTTGTCTTTTGTGCAAACAGTGGAATCGGGAAAGACATCACTAATTTTCAAAACAAGAAAACGAACCAATATTTGTTTTTTCTCATTTCTTAATGTAAACTGGATCACAGTTTTTACCTTGATCGTTATTTAACCCTTTTGCAGTTCTCGACAATGTAATATCTGTCATATGTGTAGACCTTGTGGTGTCACCTCGCTTCATCGCCAGACGTCTGGTTTGAACAATGATCACGACGACCAGAGCCAGTATAACTACTCCAGATCCGACGCCTATCCCAACTGCAGCATCCTCATTCATTACTATAACAACTGCAACATTTCCATTAGTGAGTTATCATTGTATATCTTAAGCAATATTTATATGATGTCTGTTTGAAGAGATCCCCCTTAATATATTTTACCGTGATTGTGTTATAGCAAAAGCTACGTACAACAATGTGTTTGAAACACTTACTTCTACTGTTTTTGAAGGGTACAGTATTGGCTATACATGTACATGCAAACTCATCGCAGATAATGTAATAAAATAGTACCCTTGGTGTCACATTTGTCTCCTGTCCATCCATCTGTACATCCTGTTGCACAATCCCCCGAGTCCTTGTCACAACTCAAACCTTGGCAATCACCACAGGACTTTAAACATTGGCTGCCGTGAAAACCGGCTACACATACTACAACGGGAAATGGGAGTGCAGTGAATTAATTAAACTTGATTTGCTTGTAACGGGGAGTATTTTTTAGAAGAAAACAAATCTAGAATTTTTATCAAAAGAAAACATACTTTTTACTAACAACCATGGTAAACGCTAACTATTGAACACCAGCATACAGCAGATGTTGTGTCATTATACTAATAAAATATATTACCTGTAACTGGGCTACGGGCTAAGACTGGGCTCACGCCTCTGGAATTATGTTACAGAATCTTAGCCCTTTGACTGAGAAATACCGATCTTGCTCAGTTACATTTTTTTTCTCTCGCACTGTTTAGTCTGAAAACAAACTATTCAATAGTATTTAATGCCGTCTGGGCCTCAAATAAGAAGGGCCACCTCTAAAGCTACATTGGAATGCTTTTGCGTAAAACTATAGTCCGTAGATTATATTTCATCTACAACATCAGGCATCAAAACAACACATATAACGACAAAACAGAATATTTATAATGCAGATTGTCAATTTCAAGCCGTTACCGCGCGGAAGAATACATCGCAGTGTAAAACTGCCGCGAAATGTTATGTAAAGGTTCCAGACAGATCGGACGCGATAGAACAATCTAGCATGAAGTATGACGTGGGATATCTCTGTCTGAGGTGCGAGATATGTACGTCTGTACTGAACACGTGTTGTCCAATGCTTGTATCATGACTTGTCACCAACAGTTTGTAGAATGATTTTCTGATTATTTACTTTATCAACCGATATGAAATACCGAAATACTTGTGTATGACCCCTTACGTTGTGCGATCCCACAATTGTATCTAAGCGTTTTTTATCGATTTATTGTTTTCAAATATTACGCCGAAAATCGTCTTTTGTAATTTAATAAACACAAATAATAGTAAAATTAAAACAACAAGTGTATTCAGTGTTAAAGTGATAAAGATACACCCAGAGTCTAATTGTTTATTCCAATGAAAACAAAATCTATACTGATTATCATTATTTATTGTTAAGGAGGAGAAAAGAGGACAAAAGTGATTAAATGCAATGTAGTTTGACCGACTAATCAACATTATATGCACATTAGATGAACATTGAAATTACATATAGATCGTACCTTCGCATTCTCCGCTACTCCTATAACACAAAGCATCTTGACAGTTGTCAGGACAAGACTCGTTACACTCAGAGCCATAGAATCCGGCTTCACATTCTAGAATATTGAAACACGTGTTGTAGAAGGGTTCATGTAACTCAGCCATTTAAATTGTATATGTATGACATTTCAATGACTAGTACGGCATTACCAATGAAGCGATTGTACATACATATATTTATCACATACCTGTTGAATCTTGTTATAGTGATACAAGCAATTTTTAGACCATGAAATACAAAGTTCTGTATTGCACATGTGCAATACGGAACGTTGTATTTACCTACTAGCCGGAACTACTTTTTATGGGAATCCCATTGTCATAGCAAACTGAAAAGTTCCCGGTATTTGCAAAAAAATATCAAAGTTTATAAGATCTTTATATGGATCTCTACCAAATACGAAAGGTATGTGATAAAAGTAAGACCACACACTTGTGTTTCTCTAACGAATCATAAAGCACTCATTTATTGCGCGGACGTATATATTCGTCCGCACAATAAACTCGTGCTTTCTGATTTGTTAGAAAAACACAAGTGTGTGGTCTTGCATATGTATGGCATTGTTTACCAATCACTACAGATGAATAATTTACTGAACTGCATTTAAAATCTCGCCAATTAAGGTGTACGTTTATTTCACATATTTATCGAACACAGATTGGGAAAATGTATCTTATATGTAATCAATTCCGATAAAGGGGAAGAATAGCTTACCTGTGCACTGGCCGTCGTCCTTCATACAAACATTGTTTTTGCAGTTAATAAGGCAAGGCTGAGTACAGTAAATACCATAGAATCCATTATCACATTCTGCAAATTTCGGTAAATAGGTAAAACGAAGTATCAATTAAAATCACAAGTAAATTATCATATGCCTCTGAAAAATTATAACATGTGTATGAGATATCGATTGAAGGTTGTGATTTGTGTATGCACTGATACACATGCAATAACAATCTGAAAATTTCGTTTAAACGATTTATTCATAAAAATGACCAGTAAATGATCACATGCCACTAAGACATTATCATGTATACATGATATATCGATTCAAGGGCGTAGCTCGTATATGCACAGTTCTGTGCCCGTGTCTTCCATTTCTTTTATGTTGGTGTACGCTATGTTTCGATATATCAATGACACACCTATGAATATCACAGTGCTAATATGGAAAAATATGTTCATATAAACATCTATTGTTCATCGTTTATTTGTATTTTACCTTACAAAACAACGTTTTAAATTTCATTAGCAAGATGATATTACCTGGAGAAAAGTGTTTTCCTACCTTGGCACTGGCCGTTGTCTATATTACAAACGTTGTTTTTGCAGTTAACAGGGCAAGACTGATTACAGAAACTGCCATGGAATCCAATATCACATTCTGAAATGTCGGTTATCTAATGTACCAATACAAATGACCAGTAAATTGTCACATGGCTCTCACAAACTATTACATATGTATGCTATATTTGATCGAACGGCGTGGCTCGTGTTTGTACATTTGTGTGCCTGCGTCTACTATTGCATTGTTGTACACTTTTATTTCGATACTTAATATTCTATAGATTATCTTAAATCTGCCTTTTACTTAACTCTTCAACGATCAATAAGCAATGTATCCATTCCTGCACAAAAGTAGTTCCCTAACCTTTGTAATGACAATTGTCCTGGTTACAGATGCTGTTTTGGTAGTCAATAGGGCACGACCGATTACAGAAGCTACTATAGAATTCTTAAAATATAGAAAAATTGTGACGAAAAGTATTATCTAAAGAGCTCCATATATTTATATTGTACTTACTACGAAAATCATTCAATCGTTTTATGAATTCATCAATAGACAAGCGTTACTGAATTGACGAAGCAAATTGTCGTTTGATATCAGAATTAAAACAAAGATGTTTTTTTTTTATTATATCTTAAGGATATTACTTTTTATCGTTATTTTGAAAATCAAGAATTGAAATTTGCTTGTGAACACTACTTACGAACACAATGACCTGACGTTTTGTCACATGTGTCAGTGCTACAGCCACTAGGACATGGTGTACAGGATGGTCCGTAGAATCCATCATTACAGCCTGAAATATGTTCAGTTATTACATGTTACAGTAGTATTGGAGACAAAATTGAATAACTCCATATTGAATATATCAACAATGCTTACACATGCCCAGTTGAAGCAAACTGTGTGTTTACATACATGTCAATATCAATTACATCGCAAGAATATCAACTTAATTTATTATTTTAATTATATACCTCTGTGATATTTATCCATCGTATAAAAGTATCTGCATTATTTATGGCGAACACTAAATATACACTGAAGACTTTTTCTACTATTTCCTGTTGACCACTTAAAATTATATCTAACAGAGCAGAAACAGACACAATGACGAAAAATTGGAACGGCTATACAAAATTCTTTGCAGGCATTGGATGAATATTATCTGTCAACTCAAACAGTGACATCTTGTGTTATATTCAGTGCTTAGATGTAAATCTGTCTAACACCTTTTTTGGTGCCAACTTTCAAACTGCAATGCATCGATTCTTTCGGTTATTTCGTACGGTTATATACATATATAATACTGTATAATATGTTCTTGACTCTCATTAGTACTGATTACGTTTTTTAAGGGGAAACGTTCAAACATAGCTGTGGTAGTGCAGCGGTTATTTAGATTGGGGATCGATACGAAATACAGGTTTACAATACATCATGAATAAACAACAAAATATCGGACTAATCAGGTGCGAGATTAAAACTCAATAATGTGTTACTAACTGACATCGGGTTGTCAGTCTTGACCTAACGATTTTAGTACATACTAACATCAGCTTGCGCGTTGGTTGTGATTTTACAGAGTCTTAGCAATCGATTGAGATAACCCGAATACGCTTAGTTACATGTTCTATATTGTTAATGTCTATTTCAGATGTATATTTCTGGTAAAAAGTACAGCAGGGTAATCGTTATAAAGGAACATCTGTCTTACCTGTGCACTGACCATTGTCCTTGTTACAAACATTGTTTTTGCAGTAACTAGAGCAAGGCTGATCACAAAAACTACTGTAGAATCCAATAAAACATTCTGTGTTGAAAAGAAACATACTTTTATCTGGCGACTTTCATTAAGCAACGTAAATAACACTCTATTCATTATTTCCAACACAGACTAACAAATTGTCGTTGACGATGTCGTTTTGTAGTCCAGTTATGTGACTGCACAACAAATTAAAGGCAAAATATACTAACCAGCAATTACATATACACAACGAACCTTATTTCAAATATTCCATTGATCAAAACCAATTTTATTTAATTGCACATTTTTGTGGACATAAGCACAGAACGAGTTGATCGAATGCTGAATTATACAACTGTGAGCATCGTGTGTGGACGATGTATGCACGGCGTGCTCATGCTAGTTTTGGGTGCAATGTGCTCTCACACAATTGCAAGGTTGGAATTATGTTACAGAATCTTGACCCTCGATTGAGATTTCCCGATTTACTCAGTTACAAATTATGCATTGTAAAAGACCTATTTCAGTGTATTCCTAGCATACATCAGTATATTCATTTTTAAAATAAAATTTGTTTTACCTGTGCATTGAGCATTGTCCTTGTAACAAACGTTGTTTTTACAGTTAACAGGGCAAGACTGATTACAAAAACTGCCATAAAATCCAATATCACATTCTGAAAAGAAAGAAAACAAAACAATATGAAACAGTTTATTCTCGCAACCTTAATTTAGCCGATATTTGTCACGCAAAATGTATTATCTTATTTATTTTTTCCAAATAAATGGTAATGTTTGATCATCAGGATGAACGATTTTCTCCTACGGATCAGTTAACTGTAGACAAGTAGCACTTCAACTATGTAACTGTCATAATCGGATGAGATTTTGAGTAATCACTTCAGCAGTATATTATTGATAAACTCTTTGGAAGTGAAACAAATATTTTATCAGTAGTGTAAAACTGTCAATCCTTCATCACAAAAGTATACGCTGATGAATAGGCATGTATCTGTAGTCACTTTATTGTAACGTTTCAACTCCCGACCGAATAAATTAAATAACATGTTGATCTTGTAAGCATCCAAGAAACTTTCTGAAAGATGACGATGAATACTACTTACGAACACAATGTCCTGACGTTTTGTCACATGTGTCAGGGCTACAGCCAACAGGACATGGTGTACAGAATGGTCCGTAGTATCCATCAATACAGTCTGAAATATGATAAATGTTTGAACTGAACGTGTAAATATTGAAAGGTTACACTTAATAATGTTGAATACCTTTAAACACATCTGCAGGAATCATTACGTTGTAGTTGGATAACCAATTGTCTAAATTATATAACTATGACAAATGAGCTTTGAATGGATTTAAATGTTCAAAGTGCATTCCGATGTTCTGCCAATTCATGTTATGCTTCGATATGCAAAACAAATGTAGCAATCCAACAACTTTTCTTGATGGGTTTTATTCGATGGAATACTTTATTGTTCATGGAATTTGTCACAAATTGTGATTGTAGTAAATAAACTAGAACTACATACACGTATGCCAACTTCTATGTCTGCACAATTATACCTTGCAACTGTGTTAATATAGTTTAAATTCCGCATTGCAACTTATAAAAAATAAAATAAACTGATTGTAGACCAATAAGAATTGCATGTATTTTATTGTGATACGTTGCAAGTCTTTAGAGTAGCCCTAAACCTAAATAGATGTATTTGTTGAACCATTTTTGTATGTATATTTGTTCTGACAAGAATGCTACGTAGTACCTGTACACTGGCCTTCAACAGGACAGCTTGTGTCCTTACAGTTTACTGGACATCTGCACAATGTGCCTGAAAATCCCGCTGTGCAGCCGTCTGTAAAGTAGGAGTGATAATGATTTTACAAATTGTAAATGTACCAGGTGCACAATCAAAATGGAATAGTGTATCTATCGTACAGATTGTTTATTGCTAGTATTAATTAAGGTGAGTTTCCTTCAATACAACTTAAGAACAACAAAAAGCCAAATATACCGCAAACATAGCAAATTCCTTCCCCATGCGATTGCATCTTTATATTACTCTCGTCACTTTCATAGGCAGCCGCTAGAAGAAAGTGGACAGGCAACGTTTAGCGAACAGATTTACATATGCATGCTGGTTTGTGTTCGGCGTTGGGGTTGACTTTTAGACGAGTACTGACACATGCCCTTCTCAGGAGACTGTTCATTGTATAACGTCAATAATATTGGTATTTTTACACGTGCATATTGACATAATATAATTAATTTTTAATTATTTCGTCCAAAACCCATATCCGCACATGACGTTTTAACTGAAATATTGCGTTGAAACTAAAATTTAATTTGAATGATAGTGGGTTATCCTAAATACATTAAGTATCTACACATAATGTGAATCTAATTAACACGTTGGCATATGTAGTTATTCTCATTACTTAGAAAGAGGCTCAGGGCCTTTATCTCATCTTGATTTTTTTTTAATTTAAAAAATTTAAATACTGTACACTTTAAGCAAAATAAAATACAAGGAATCACCAGGGGTGGGTAAGACACCGCAGAAATGTAAGTATATGTGTCTTCATACCTAGTATTTATTATCACCATAGGATGGATATTTCAACTGTTCCCATACTATTACCAATTTACATGGTCAGATTCCGGGGCCATTCCGATCAGTATGATTGTATTCTTCATTTGTAAGTCTGTGCTTGAAGTCTGGGGAATTTGTCCACATCACCGTATAGCGTGACCCCCAAGCTTCATATGGGAACATATGTGTATCTGTCCCTTCATACCTAGCACATGACTGTAGGGGGGTGGGGAGTGGGGTGTCATTTTAACAGTTTGTTTGTTATGACTAGGGATACAACACCAACTGGTGTTGCAAAAACCCATGGACCAATCCTAATAGCATGAGTGTATTGGTCTCTTCACGTCAAACAATGACGTTAATCTTTGGCATTGTATAATATTAATATTGACCAAGTTTCATCTGAATCCGGTCATTTTTGACAGTTATTGTGCAGATACCGTCAACAGATCAGACCGCAAAATGCTAATAAATTGTTGGGAAAACAACTATAGTCCCCTGATACTCCACCTCTGAAGTCTTTAAATGGTATTGCCTTTGTTCTGCTAAAGCTACGTGACGATACAAATAAGGAGTTATTAGTACATCTTTTGCTGCTGCTTGTCTTTCTCAAAACCAATCGTAATATTAACGCAAAGTATTTGTAAATGAGATGAAATAATAATCAAGAAAATAGATCTATCATAGCAAAACAAATGTCCTATCCCCTCTATCTGAGGGTGCAAAGCAAGTAAGCGTTATATCTTACCTGTACAAGCTCCAGTAAGACTGTCGCATTTATTTACCGCACAGTTAACCGGACATGGGACGCAAAATGCACCGGTTTTATGATATCCAGCAGCGCAATCTCCTGAAATTCGGGTTTGGTAGAAATAAATAATGCTGTATTTTATAGTTTTAGTTAAAGCCATTTTGTGTGTACACGTTAGCATACAATGTATACATTGTGGTATCCAACGCTGAAAACACAGTACATATCAGGTCAAGTTGTATTTCAATTTGATGTTAATCGCATTGCACTGTCTTATCAGTGCTAGAAACGATCCTTTCTAATTTGATTTTGTTTGAATGTTTTTTTTCAATTACCTTTTATTGATCGTACAATCCTACCAAATGACACATTTGTGCAAGCATGTCTAAACCACGGAGGCAACAACTGCCTCAACATAGATCTTCGCACCATGTAAACAGTACGTTTGGTGCGTTTTGTTACTCAAAAACATGTAATGTCAATGAACTAGCTTATTCAAAAATATTTCATATGTACGCGTATAGTGGTTAACACAAAACAATCATTTTTGACACTTTAAACACTATAAACATCTTAATTTGCTGACATTGATAGAACAGCTTCATTAATCTGAGTAACTTATCAACTAATTAAGTTATCAACTAATATAAATATAATACTCACGAGAGCGGAAATTACTAGCGTTAAAGTCAGATACTTTCTGGGTTTTTTTTAATTGTTTTTTTTATTCATTTTATTTTCATGACATGATACAACACCTATGGTACATGATTGTTAAGCTGTTAAAACTTCTTAAGAGTTGTTGTTAATAAAAAAAAATCACTATGAACACATACCTGTACCTATATTCGCACACAGACACACATACACTTACAGTTAAACACTCACACAAATTGATATATAAATAAATTATTAATAAATAAATGGTATTCGTGACATTAGGTATACAGACAAGAATCAAATGCACACAAAAGACAAAGGACAAGACATGTGGGACAAAACAAGGACAAGGGAAACCTAAGTCAGAAAGATGTTATATTAATTTCTTTTAATTTTTAAATTTGCAACCAGTGAAGTATTTGTGTATTAATCTGTATTTTATTTTTAATATAACTTTTAGATATTAGGATTTTGTGAGCTTTTAATTCGAATTTGATATGATTTTTTAGACCATTCAGATTGAGTTCTCTTTCAAGGCATTCTGATTAATATATGTATTGTTTTACCGTGAGTAATATCAAGTTATCAAGGTTGAACTTTGTATATTTATTAATTTGCTTGCCAAAGATGAATTCTTTTTTATTAAATCGAAGGCCAAGATTTTTAGCAATAATCGTAATTCTTATATGTTCTATCAAATTAGATACCTTTTCACAATCCCATAATATATGTGTTATTGTTTCTGGATGAGTTTTACAAAAAGTGCACATATAGTTATCTAATTTACCAATTTGAAATAAAAAAATTGTTTGTGGTTAGGATTCTATGATTTATTCTGAATAGTAACCATTGTAGTTTGGAACTGGTACAGGTATTGAAAGGATATTTGTATATATTTTTCCATGTTTCTTCATCAATTTTGAAATTTTGATTACATTTGTTTTGGGCGGTAGGTTTAACTTCATTTTTCATTAATATGGTATATATTTGACGAGCTCCTTTTTTACATCTTAGGATTAACATAGTATTATTTTCTGAATCGAAAGCTTGGCGGTTCTTCCTTATGTACTGACCTATAACATTTTTCAGACTCTGATAACTTAAAAAATTGGCACGAATGTAAAATTTTTCACAAAATTCTTCTAAGCTGTATAAAGATCTATCTTTTTTAATAATGTTATGGATAAAATGTACCCCTTTTTTGTACCATGTATTATTGAAGATAACTTTTCGATCTATTTTTATTTCACTGTTAAACCATATTGGATTTTCACTAATATTTGTTTTGTATATTTTGCTTGCAGTGATAGTTTTATACCAGGCATCTAAAACATCTTTCCAAAATACATTTTTACAATGTTTTGATATTTCTTTCAATTTCTCAATTCCAATATTTGCTAATTTCTGTTTATCAAATAACGATTCCACAACAATACCCCAATTTCCTAGTTTACTATATATCCTTCTAATCCAAGTTGCTTAAGGAGTTATAAAAGATTTTAGATGTATCATTTTAAGCCCCCCTTCTTCATAGTTTTTTTTTTTTATTATATCCCTTTTTACCTGAACTGGTTTACCATTCCATAGAAAATTGTACAATGTATTGTTAATTTGTTTAATATATAAGTCGTCAGGATTGGGAAGCGATATAAACAAATGATTAAACTGAGATATTAGTAGAGTTTTGATAACAACTATTTTACCTATTGGTGTAAGTATTCTTTTGTTCCAGACAGATATTAAAGACTTTAATTTTGCAAGCTTTTTGTCAAAATTCAGTTTGATAATTCTGTGAAGGTCTACATCGTATTCTATGCCAAATAGAGTAAAGCGTGCACTTCCCCATTTTAAGTCAAAATTTGTAATAAAAGTGTTTTCATTGTATTTTTTGCTGCCAATCCATATTACCTGGGTCTTGGAGAAGTTCATTTTTAGTCCTGAAATACTAGCAAAGTAGTTAAGAGCTTTTAATGTTTCATCTAAAGATTTTTTTGAACCATCTAGAATAACAGATGTGTCATCAGCAAATTGTGATAAGAGAATTTCCTTTTCCCTGATAAGTATTCCTTTGATATTTGTATTAGGTCAGGTTTTTTTTTGGTCCATATTCTAATATATGCTAATTTTTTTTCGAGGTATTGGGTCTACAGTCATTTACATTTAATGGAACTTTGGAACACTAATCCTAATATTCCCTGCATGAACGTTCAAGATGTTATAGATATGCTACATCTCTAACCGACAGGTCAAATGACACAGGTTCATGCGCAGGTAAAAATTATGTATTGTCTAGTGTTTGTTATATGCAGAACAACGTTGGGTTAGAAGTATTTGCATACCTTATATGCAAAGGTTCATTCGGCAAGAAAATCAAAAAATATTTGAAACCATCATAAAAATAAAACCAACACAGGACACATAATATTCGTTATGGCATGTCTTTTTCATTTAGTTTGTACATCACTGTGTTTTTATGTGTTACCGGTACTGTTATGTTGTATGTTTTTAAGCTTTCTAGGGTTTTTTTAAATTCTCAGATTGTCGAACCTTCTTTTTTAGAATATTTTTCTACAAATAAGATGTCGCTGTAATATACAGAAATATCAGAAAAATACCGAAATTAATATAATATTTCATTCACAGATATATACAATTTAATTGGTTTATAGGTATCGATTTACTTATAAAAAAACTCCCCGCTTTCTTTGTGATCAAAGATATATACGATCGCGGTGGTAAAAGTATTTCTTCTTTTTTTTAAACAACACATCGTATATCTGTATGAATGTGAAATGAAAGGTAGGGTTATTGTAAACAGTCCTAATGAACTCTTTAATAAATTCAGCCTCGTACGAAACACTGTTTCTTCCTATAAGAATGCCTGCAATATTCCAGAGGGTCTTGCCACTGAACTTTACACAGATCATTTTCCCTTTGTTGTACTCGGCATATATGCTCCAAAATTATCTACAAGCATATATATTTATATCTAAAGCTCTCACAATAGGAGTAAAAGAGCGTCCCTTCATTTTGGTATTAGGAATGATAGACAGTGGAGAAGTCTAAGAGAAGAAGCATTGTCGTTCTGTCAGAAGTGTGATATATCAATAGGTCTATAGCATAAGTGTCAGTAGGTCTATATCATAGGTGTATTTCAGACATTTGTAACGAACCCCTGTTGATCAGTGCAATGTAACAGACGGTATTTCTGATAAATTGCATGAGCATTAAAAGTTGTTTCCATTGCCGGCATTGGTTATTTCAACATATGTGGATTTTGTACGATATCGCAGACCTTAGTCTTGTTTTGTTGTAATAGAAGGTGTTTTTTTTTTCATATTGTCTTTTTTTGGCACATTTAAAATTACATTGTCAAGCATCACATTGCCCAGCGATATTTCAGTAGCTGTCATGTTTATTTACATTGGATATTGTAGTTCCGGTCGGTGTTGTATTAATACGCTAAGAATTATGTCTTGTGGTGCATGACATTTAAAGTCCCATAAACGACAAAGCTTTTAAATAGCCTATATAGTGACAATGCCATGCAAATGTAAATATCATGTATTACGAGTACACATAGATTTGATCCTAAAAATCACATGAATGTGGTCATATTAAGCAAACACTTAAAAAATACCACTCACAAAGACAGATGCCATATCATAAAACAACCAGGGTCAATGGGCGCATGGAAAACTACATTTATTGAAGCATTAGCTATATGTACGAATGTTCTCATTTCTTAGGTATGAAATACCCGAAAACATATTTGCTCTACAATTCTCATTATTGTTCATACGTAGGAAATTTCAGAGAACAAGGATACGTACCACATGTACCAGATGTTGCGTCACACATGTTATTGACACAGTTCATGCAGTCGTTATTGCAATTTCCATTTCCGTACTTTCCAACTGGACACCCTGGAAAAGAAATGCAATGTCTACTAACGAAATTTGAGCATTATATCCAGGTGATACGATGTGTTGATACTGAGCAGGGGCAACTTTTGTATTACTTTAGATGTATTATGCATTATATCCCGTATTATGTATAAAAGCAAACGGAATTCGTACTAATTGAATGTAAATATTCTTTCTCACAACCACATACATGACCCAACCTTAATAACAAAATAGGAGTAGAATTGAGTGGGTTGTACCATTTCATATGTTATTGTATAAGTAATAATACTGTTTTAAGTGCATTAAACTAGCAATGCCATTGTAAAGCGGTGTAACAATGAAGGCAAGTGTCTAATTCTTTATTCTAATTATATATATATATATATATTGTAATGATATTCATGGTCAATTTTAAGTTAATGTTAGCAAGTGATTCGTTCATTGTTGCCATTTGCAATGTTGCCTGCTATTTATAACGTGGGGTAGTTGGTTGAAATATGAATATACCCGATGTTGGCTATAGTTTATAATGTTGTTTTTTTTAAATGTTTTTATCTGACACATAGTTTAACTACATTGATAAATGCAAATATGTTGTCGCACATGGATATCACGTATAACACTTAGAAATAGCTTGAAAACGACAATTAACACCTCTATTTTAGTATTGCAATCTATTACCGAGTCATATTCTGTAACATATTTTAGCCGAGCCTCTACAGACTCCAATGTTTTGAGTTCCATTACCCGATCAAATGTGAAATGTCACATAAAAAGATATTCCGTTCGAGCCAGAGTTAAAAATGTTATGTAATAATTGTTGTTATATAGACATTGCTAATGTATAAACATCAGAAAACGGCGGCTTAAAAATATCGTTTTATCGATCCTTAATGAACAAAGACTTTAAATATGAAAAATCACAGGAATTCAATAAACATAAGAATATACTCCTAGTAGTTGTACTATGATATTTAACAAATGTAAAATGTGTAAAGTTCCTGAATTATCACAACGTATTGATAAAATAATATTGATAAGATAAATAGGGTGTGTAAATAACCAATGCAGATTCACAGATGTTGTTTAACAAGCAGGTTCGTCGTCATGAATTGTACGTAATATTTAATCAGAACCATGCACACATTTCTATGTTCCAAACAATTTTCTTATACAAATATAAATAAAGAGGTCACAATATGGTTTATATTCGTAGAAGTAAAAGTTGGCAAAAAAACTGGCTCTATTTTAACCAGATAATTCCCAGTGCCAATATTTGACCAGAAAATGTCTTTAATTGAAATAAATCCCCGACGTAAAAGCGATCCAGGAACGAATATATATTTACAAATTATCTCTACACGTTCGGTATTATATCATTATTTGACGTCACTTTCCTTTCGTTCGTCTTTTCTAAATACGATGACCTTGTTTTTATTTCCATAAGTTGTTTTTAAGTCCATGTGTTGCAGTATGTCTCATTCTTACTGTTGTGTGCATCAGTTTCATTTATGTGATATCATCAGAACAGCGTATATATTGTCAAATATGTGGGGTTGAGGCTGGGGCGGTATTATTGATTAACATGTCACCTGACCGTCTATCTACATTGTAATACGATGCATCCCTGGGTATAGCAGTGAGAACGACTTTAATCTGATGTCTTTCCGCAGACAGTTTTCTATATTTGAACGCTATGTGTTGATATGCTGTGTAATCATATGACATACAGTGTTTCTATTTAATAAATTGATAAGATATATATTCGGTCATGAAAATGCGTAGTTTGTTGACATTAACTAAAAGATGTTTCGTATCTATCCTCAAATATTTAGTGCCATAAAATGACATCAACATATTGAACACTAATTCCGTAAAACATTGAGTTAAAAAGTTGTTATACATAATCAGTCAAAATTGTGAATTAATTTATAATAATACAATAAATACATATGTTAAATACATCATTAGTTCAGTTCTGTGATAGATATGAGTTAACTCACCATAAACTTGTACTTCACACAGTTCCAGTATAGCATCATCCGAGTACCACGCTTTTGCTTTTACTCGACGGTCATTGTAGATGGTCAGATACCGGGCGACACCTGGACATTGGACGTTCTGTATCACAGACACGGACGCCAGGTCAGCTGTGGTGTCCTTATGACACCTTGTTCCTGATGTCCAGTCTTGTGTATAAGACAGGTATACCTCGTATCCGGCGAGTCTGCTTAGAAAGTTCTCATCTACAAAAATTATATAATATATATCGTAATTCAGTTTCAGAGTTTCAGCTTCATAGGTAAAACGTACTGCAGTTATTCATTTACTTTCTGTATCAACAAGTGGAATATAGAGGACATTTAACAGTGTCTTTAGTAATACCGAATATATTTTACGACTGTGGCTAATAGTTTGATACCTTTCAAGAGTGAACAGCACGAGTGAACTATATCAAACTATTAACAAAACTCGTGAAATACATTTGGTATTACTGAAGACACTGTTAGACATTCTATGCAATGCATTGTGGAATATCTACCCCGGAACTCAAAACGACACATCAAGCTAACACTACTTGATCTGGATAATTTTACCACTAGCATGTCCAGACAACCCTACGCGACAAAAACATAGTCATATTTTCAATAAAGTATGCTAAATTACTATTATAATTTAATTAATAAGGGAGAGTACCATCGTATCAACTCAGATCACTACGCTTTGTTGAGTCGCAGAGTTTTTTTGTCACCACTTATCTTGATAATAAAATATCAACACCATCTATGTAAGTTATAGTTATGACCCTGGTTCTCTTATACTTTCTGTCAATCACTTAGTTTAACTTGGGACTTGGAGACGCTGACACCGTGTTTCATTTCACACGGGTTTTAAAAATGAAAATTAACTGTGGAATTAAACGTTGTGTTTCATCCAGAAAATAAGTCCCCCTTAATAGGTAATAGATAATTAGTCTGGTCAGTAAAATGGGCTGATGACTAAAACGGATTTTTGCGAGGTCTCCGTATCGTTAAGCTAACCAGGCTTTATCCGGATTGGCCATCTGTAATTTTCCCCATGGTAGATTGTAACCAGTGTTTTGATTGGTCACAAACATGATACAGACGCTATTAAACGAAACTTAATCAGCTTTTCTTAACTACTTTAGCCAATTGAGATATTCGATAAAGTGTGTAATCTTATGTTATTCAAAGAATGGTCGGCTAGTATAGTGGATAGCACATTTGCCTTTTACCAATAAGGCCGTGATTCGATTTCCTAGTCTATCGTAAGAAGATATGATTTGGTTTGGTGTGTTTATATCTTACGTTTTTGTAAACGTACGCATAAGGAAAAACGGAGTACCCGAAGAAAAAAAACACCGACAGTACATTGCGACTGTCATACGTAGGAAAAGAGAGTTTAAGATTGCGACCGTGGTGGTCATACTTTGTGCCGCTCTGTTGTGTATATGGTCATTGTGGTGTTCCCCGCCATTGATCAGTCATTCGGAGTAGAGAAATTCTTCGAATTGGCTTCTAAATATATCAAGTCGTTTTATTATTGAACTGCACAATGAATATATGTAAATGTAATGCATACATACATGTACTTAGCGACAGACTACCGAACAGTGCTCATATGAAGTCGTCAAAACAACCTGCATTGGGCACTCTTATTTGTCTCGCTTTACTGCTTAGCGGAAATGTAGACATTAACACAAATATGACTTAATATTACCAAAATGCCAGGAGTGTTGTAAATAAATTGGGCTTACTAAACGCAAATTTCTGCCCTTCACAATACGAAATTATAGCTTTTACAGAAGCTTTGCTCCACGAAAAAGTACTTAATAGTGAATTTTCGATTACTCATATTTTATCTGTTTTGGAATGATAGGAATTCTACAAACTCCGAAGTAGGATGTGTCTCCTTTGCTATAAACATAAAATGTCAGTGTGTGCATCAACAATAATTCCAGAAGGACTTCGAGGAAGTTTGGGTTGAGAAAACTTCAAACAAACTCAAGCTATATGTGTTGTGTGTATCTTTCCCGAGAATGTTATGTTACCTATATAAATGAATTCCACACATCTATCGATCAAGTATTCGATGCTATGGACGGAAACAGAAATATACACTGTACTGATTTTCGGCGATTTTGATCTACCTGATTGTATGTGGACAATGTCATCAACATAATCCCATCTAGAGCCCCAGTATAAACAAAGACGACATCCGTTACGTATCTGTTCTAAATTCGCTCAGTGAACACTCACTCAACAAATTTGTATCGGAGCCAACTAGGCATGACATGGATTTGGACTGGTTATTGAGTTTTATTCAGACAGTAACGGTTAACGCTCCGATCCTATCCTGGCATTTAATCATAGAGCCGTGACCGGGAACGGGCGCATAACTGCTCTACAGAGCAACGGTACATCAGACCGTACAGCTACAAGCTGATATTCCACAATCCACAATAAAGGCTTGTATATCCCAAGTGAATAACGTAAACGTCGTTTACCGGTATGGTTTGACAATGATGTCATTGCGGCCGTCAAGGGAAAGGGATAAGCATTATGTAAAAGCTGGGAAATGCCGTAATTCCCCGCAAACTATGACAGTTTCAACTGCTAGGTAAGAACTAGAAAATTACAAACGGCAAAATACAAAGAGTAACTTTTAAACGTTGAACTCATTTTGAAAGACAAACCTTAACGATTTTGGCGGTTTGTTACAGGAAAGATGAAAGAGGGGTCTATACCTGAGAGTATGTTTTATTCTTAGACTTACTGGACATCTATGAAGGCCTCTGACAATATAGAATATGCAAATCTTTTCAAATTTTGTTCTTTAGAAATTTTTATAGTAATGAACGTGTGACAAATTTCCCTACAGTTCCGATTACCAATGACTGTTGCAACCCGAACGGAGCGTTCGTGAACAATTCTGCTATATTCGGACCAAAACTGTTTATTATGTTTATCAATGACCTTTCATCTGTGGTAGAGTTTTCAAAAAAACTTGTTATTCGTAGATGATCCTAAAATATACAATTCAGAAAGATAA
This sequence comes from Mizuhopecten yessoensis, assembly GCF_002113885.1. Taxonomy (NCBI): domain Eukaryota; kingdom Metazoa; phylum Mollusca; class Bivalvia; order Pectinida; family Pectinidae; genus Mizuhopecten; species Mizuhopecten yessoensis. Next base: position 79,206 of record NW_018403534.1, on the reverse strand, counting down.
AATATGACTGTAATAAAGAGTCTACAGCAAGATGTTCACAACGTGTACAAATGGTGTGTTCAAAGGAAATGTCCATGAATGCGAAGAAATGATGTCAAATTAGTTTTTAATAAGAAAATGTCAATAAATTTTAAGTACACAATGGGAGGTGAAACATTTTGAAGAGTGAAAGTTGTGTGAAAGATCTTGGTTTTGGATGTTATCTACCTTGAATTTTAATCGTCACGTTAACAAAGCTGTATCCAAGGCAATGCAAACCTTTGGCTCCCTGAAACGTACATGTAGAAATGTTATACTGATACATCTGTCATCCGTTCTTTATAAATTAGAATGGTCAGAAACAAATTAGAATATGCTTGTGGAATATGGTGTCCATATCGAACTACTCTGGCACATCAATAAGGAGTAGTTCAGCGAAAGTTTCTTTAATTTGATGCTTTAACGCAAAGATTGACTGTGGTGTTTTAACGTATGAAGAAATATGTCCTTATTTCACTTTACCCACTCTTTTAAAACGTATAATATATTGATATGATTTGCTCCTTCTTAAGTGTGTCAACAGTATGTTCGACTGTCCATATCTTATTGAAGTTAATTGTTCCAAACTGATCTCTTAGATCCAGCTGTACGGTGCGTTATATCCAACCAAGAGTCGTATTGACGTAAGGAAAAACGGTGTTTTAATCAGGTGTCAGAATAGTTTCAATCAGATAGTCTTTTTAGTGGATCACTTAAAGTATTTAAAACTGAGATGAAACAGAATAGTTTTTACCCCTTACCCTTGTATTTTATGTATTATGTATACTTTTACATTAGGTCATTGATATTGTAACATGTAATTTCCTGTGATCTGTTATTAGTTATTAACATGTAAGTGGGCCTTATGGCCTGTTGGACTGAAATAGATAAGAATAAAAAAAGAAAAAATAGGCCGCGAACCATCGACCAAGCGTTGGAGCGGTAGTCACTTGGTCGCCGCGCCCCGAAAAGGTACGTAGGTTTTCCCCGGGTAACTCGGTTTGCTCCAGCATTAAAATCGGATCCAACAAGAATAATTAATACAGTTGCATAGAGGTTGCTCCACTATTGCTTGAAAATAAACAGTTCAAATTATATGTGATGTTTTGGAACCTACCAATTTTACATACCTCCGAAATAAGTTCCTTAATAAGTTGCCATCCAGCGAGAACCTTACCTCTATATATAATATTCACGGAGTCTATGACGGACTGTGTCTGTAGATTAACCTGCCACCAGGCTTCGGTCTGACCTGTGGCCGTGTGTGTACAGCAGTTAGAGAGCATGGTTGTGCGGACACATCCGTCTACGGCTTTAGAGCTGTCGTAGTTATTGTGGACACCACTTTGATTAGTGGCTTTACCAGAGGCGATGTTTTCTGAAGAATAAGGTCGAATAACATTTTTTGAATATTTTTGATTCTGAATCCATGTTGTTGATTTATAAATATGTTATGAGAAATCTTCTCGAAGTTATTGCGTAAAATATAACGTGTTAATAAAACAACAAAGTATTCACCCTTAATACTATACAAAGAACGAATATACATTTGCAGAAAAAATAGATGAACATACAAAAAACCCTGACCATTCAAGGCTTGGTAATAAACAGACTGCAATTTTGAACACAAACAGGGTAACGAGAGCTACATGTACATATCTTTTTCATTAGTGCTATTATTTTTCCGTTGTCACTTATCCGGATCTCGCTTTGCATATATGGCCAGGACAACTCGAGTTCAAGCGGGGAGGCAATACGTGTTGTATCTCTCTCTCTTATGCGATCAGTATAACCCAATCAAGTAGGCTGGTATGCAGATGAGTTTAAGTCATACGTAATAAATGGAGCATAATACAGTGTCTCATGCGTAGTTAGTAAATAGTCAAACCATTCTCCCAAGGAGTTAAACCCACCGAATGAACTGCGGGCTGAGTGAAATACTTTATCTGGTGGGTTCATTGCGATTATATATTAAATGCGACAACACTCAATCGTCAATAGTTCCAAAGCTTTCATCATGTTGGCCTGCATTTGTTCATCACAGACAACAGCACGTTTGTAAAGCAAATGCGTTCGATTATATCGCACGTGGCTGGTCGAAAATCGACGTTTAGCACCACTTTTTCACTTGACCAATCAACAGTCGTACAGTAGCAAAACATAAGCGTGTTACGTGTACGCTTAGTAATTTTAAGAGGAAAAAAGTCAAAACTGCTTAATGATAGTTAAATATAGATTCAGGTAACGCACAATATGTACCACATGTCATCCTCCGATATCGGCAACGATCGGGCTGATAAGTAATTTTCCCGTTATTTATTGCATTAAATCAACAAAATGTTGTTAATAAGCAAACTGCAGTAACCAGTTGATAACCATTTAGGCAATTGCTGTTTATTTCGTGGCCTGGTTAAATATGTTGTAATTACGAAAGCAAATTTAATTAAAAAACAAACAAATTTAAGATGTTTATGATAGAACTGAATAATTCAAAAGAAAGTATAAGCCCTGCCGTTTGCTTATGATAGTACTTCATATTTGAAAAAAAAATCAGAATAAGCAAGCGTGTTTTATTAAAACTAGTAGTATACGGTTATCAAAGTTATTGAAGCCATTATGGGAGTTTGATGTTTGATATGATAAGGTCACAAGAGTTGGCATTCCTGATGATTCTCAAGTGTAACAGAAAGTTAGAGTTATCTTTCTTTGTATAAATAAAGAATGTGGCACATTGCACCTCTGCAATTGTTTTGCGCTTGTTCTGGAAAACTTTATCTTCATATTGCGGTAAAGTCGAAGTGTGGTCTGTTTCCTGTTGTATTTTATCAAATTAAGTGGTTGCAAAAAAAATAAAAATAAAGTCAATTAAAGTTAATTGGTTGTCTCCCTCCGAATTGGGAGAGTTGGCAAGCATGAAACTGAAACGCACTACCCTGAAGTTGTTCAGAAATGATACATAATTTGTTCCACCATATCTGGAAATCTGTTCGTTATTTTTTTTGTAAAGTCTTTACATGTAGTAAAGAAATCATTGTAAAGGACCCAATAGAATAAATGTTAGGATGAGCTTATCAGATAAATGTAATATCCAAATGATTTGATGTGCATTATAGCAAAATGACAATAGATCATTTTGCTGTAGTAAAGTACACTGGTATTTTTGTTTAGACTATAATGTTATTGATCCAAACATAATGTAAGTTTAAACAATTGTACAGTGTTTTAAATTTTTCAAATGTAAATTATTATTAATATCAAGCTTGTTTTAAGGTATATGTAGCATAATTAAATTTAAATATAATCTATATGTGTGTTATACTTGTGTGTGATAGTATATTTATTTATCATACCTGTGTGTGATGATATATATGTGTATAATACATATGTTTGATAGTAAATCATGTATACGCTATGTAAAATGTGTAATGTGCACTAAAGAACGTAATGTCTCGCCATGTACTTATTATTGATTTGCTTTGTTACATGATATATGCTCGTCAAAATTTGATGGAGATGTATCTTAATTGAGGACTTCTTACCCATCGTAATACACATGATTTTTTCGTCTTATTTTCGTGTCGTCATTTCCGTATTGCCTATCGGGGATTTCAATACCGTAGTGCAACACATAGTAACACCGGGTAAACAAAAGTACACGTGCGTGACGATGTTACGTCAACACCCGATATTGAGACTTAAGGTTCATCAAGCCCACTGAAAGAGGCAATATAGTCACCCGAAATTCCAAACCCAATATAGACCATATTCAAAGTCCCTAATTAAAAACTGGAAATAATAGGTAATTTAAATATATTGGACTTGTACATTAGCTTTTTAAATAATACATTGCGAAGATAGCATAGTCAATAATAAAACATTAAGGCTGACGTTTTCATCAAAATAGTTAATCGGACTTATGACATGTCAATCTCTTTTGAAGCCCAACGGAATGCTACGAAATGACATATTGTATAAAATTAATTTATACTCCAATTTCATGTGAAGCTTACTTCCTCTTCAACTAGCTATAAAAAGGCATGCCGGCCTCAAAAGTAAATGATTATTGCTTTGGAAATGCACAAAAGGCATATTTTACCAGTATATATATGTAAAAGAAAGGACTTTGTAACCGTTAAAAACACATAAACTATATATAGTGTCCTTTCGTATCATTTAATGTTTTTTTTTTTATAAACATGCTAGACATGTGATTTAACATTCAAACACTTTTCAGTTTCAATGTTTATAACATGTCTAGCGCATTCATAACATCACAAAGAGTTTTGAAATGGTACATCCTCTCAAGTTCATTTATTGATTTAGACAACGTAGCATTTAACTTCTTATTTATAATCTGCTAAAATATATTACCATGGCATTTTCCTATGATTTTAATCGTTTCGCATGGAAACATCTATCTTATTTTGAGGCTAGTAAGCCTCTCTACAGCTAGTAAAACAGAAATTAAGCTCCGGATGACCTAGGTATGTATGAACTTCAGATAGTATGTTATTTGATAATATGCATTTGGGTCGATTAAGTGAATCACATGTTATAAGTCCGGTGAACTATTTTTTGCAGACATCAGCCTTAATGTCCTATTCTTGTCTTAGTTAACCTCGCTATGGAACATTTTGATAGCTAATGTACAAGTTCAATATATCCAAACTACATATAAATGTTCTGATCTGTACTTGGAGTATTTGAATATAACCTATCAGGGGTTGACATTTAGGGTGACTATAGCTCTTTTGGGGGTTTGTTGAATCTTAACTGGCAAATGTGTAAGCATACGTACTTCAGAAATAAACAATCCGATACAAAGACATAGATTGACTCCCAGGAGGACACTGAAATGATACCAGACGACTTTAAGAATGTCATATATGAAGCGCATAGAATTCGGACTATATTTGAATGTTTAGAACCCGATGAAAAATGCATGTGTGGGTGCACATGAGAACGGCATACCATGCGATAGCCTTTGATTACATGTGTATCTGACTTGTAAATAAACTATGTGCTAGCGGGCTGTAAATTGATATCCAAAGTGTAAATGATTGAGAGTCATTTGGTTCCATAAAAGAACAATAAACTGTCACTTTTGATATCATTATTTTAATTGATTTCCATCATTTTTGAGATTTTAAAAGAGATAACTGCTATTGTGTAAATGTTACCCTCTGCAAAAAGTTCGGATTTTTTTCAAGGAAGACATCTCTCACCATGATCAAAGTGATTGTAAAATGAAAAATAGATTGCATAATATAGCAATTGTGAATATTTTGCTCAATGTTCTACTATTTTTGTATGAAACTTTGTGTCCTATTTGCTTTTATCTTCTAGATGATCACTTTATCCATACCATTTCAATACAAAAGACGTTGTGTAACACCTTTTCTATACTTTGTAATGCATACAATATTTGTAGGGTTAATTAGCAATGCTTTTCATTTTTTTATTGTTGTTACTGTTCCAAACAATGCCACAAACAAATTAAATGGAAAATATCAAAATTGACGAAAACTTTTTTGTATTGTTTTTTTCTCAAAAAGTTCATTAGTTGTTAGGGCTCTGCAATTAGAATGCTCTTTATAATTATGCATTGATCTGTACACTTCATCTTATTAGTTTCTATGAGTATTATGTATCAAATCATTAAGCTAAAGATATTGTGATTCTTATATTTTGCAGGCTGGTGAATTGTGCATGTGTACTGTCTAAAGTGATTATGATGTCATATTTTTGATCATTAGTTCAATCTTCACTCTTTCATTGCAAATGTATCAAACTGTTTTTTACCAATAAATCATGTGAAGTTAATCAGAAGTCCATTGTTTGATCTATTAATACTCTATAGGATTATTTGGGACTTTTTCCTCCCTTTTTATGCTCTCCAAAAAAGATTTTGGGACAATAATTTCTGACTTGTCGAGGAGAGCAATGACATGTTAGGGATATGCATGTATGTGGGATGGTAAAGCAATGTGCTACATGCATGTACCACTACTTTGTCCCTATGCCTAAGGTCAAAGTCACATATAGGTCAAAGGTCAAATTCATTTTCCAGGCAATTCTGAATTGATGAAGATAACTCAATACAAGTTATATATGTAAGATTGTAAGGCGGTATGTTATGAACCACTATGGGTTCTGTAAAGTCAAGGTCAATGTCTCATTAAGTTCAAAGGTCAAATGATTTTTAACTTGTATACCTCCTAAGGCAGATGATGTGTAGAAGGGAAACGGTTTGTTGCATTCCTCTTTGGGGTTTATTCACTATACACAGTTAAGTAACCTCAGAGATAATAATAGTACCAGGCATGAGTATGTCTGTCACATGTATAGATACATGCATGCATCATTTAACCTTTATTCCAGTACCGATGACCTTTTGAAGAGCATAATCCGTCAGGTTTGTTGATTTCTTGTTTCTTTATATAGTAAAATATTCAAGTATTGATGGAGGAATAATTTACCATATAAAGAAGCAAAGGCGTAGTGCATCGTTCATAAACTTACATTTTGTTTTAAGTCTTCTTAGGAAGCAGTGAATTAATTTCTTTCAAACTTCACAAGAATCGTCACTGGTGGAAGAGGTTATCAAATTGTATATTTGGCATTCCTGTCCCATTCCCAGGAAAAAACGGAAATCGGCTACAATTTCAAAACTATTTTTCCTCGGATTCGGATGTACTAGAATCGTATTCTCTACAAGGATGAAAAGTTCCCTTGGTGCTTTATCTAAATTATTTTTTTAATTACCAATGGGTCTTCAATTTTCCCCAGGGGAGGGTATAATGTTTACTATAGCTTAAACATGTATAAGAAAATAACACTTTCGGGTACAATTTGATTTGTCCATTTTCAACAGTAAGTGATTAAAACTTGGTTAGAATAATTATGATGTAATTGAAATTAGATGGTTCTAGAAAGTTAGGTACTGAACAGCTAGCGAGTGGGTCGGCCAAAAGTGAAAAAATGGCTGAATGATAAAATATTACTTCCCATTCCATACCAAAATAACTTGTAGTTTTTTCCCTATTGAAGACCTAATGCGTTAAGCATTTTTTCTTTGTTTACATGCTTATTACTTCCACTCTATGTCTCAACAATGAAAACTACCCAACTTATAATTCAGGTGACCACTAAAGCCTTTGAGTCTTATGTAAAACTATTCCATATTCAGATATACTATATGTACAATTGATCTTAACTGTCTTTGTTTTTCCACTTAATAAAAATATTGTGTGTCAATAAAATCCAATTTCTAGAAGTGTGTTAATAAATGTTTATGTTGACTATTCAATTTGAAAAAAACACACCTTATTCTCCATGTACCTTAAAACAAATTTGACATTAATAATAATTTATAATTGAAATATTTAAAACACTGTACAATTGTTTAAAAATACATTTTGTTTGAATCAATACCGTTATACTCTTAAAATTTTACCAGTATACTTTACTACAGCACAATATAGTGTATATCTATAAGATATTAACGGTTCAGTTTCATGCTTGCCAACTCTCTGAATATTGGAGGGAGACAACCAATTTAGACCTTTGAATCTTAATATGTTTACATCCAGTGAATTTGTTAACGATTTATTCTTAATTTTGATAGCATCTGAGAACAACTCAAAATATTCCAGTGCTACCTGTCTGGATCTAATGCAATGCAATACTGTTAACTCAACTTATATATATATATATAGATATACATGCAAATATATTTAAGTTACATTAAAGGTGTTGGTCTCGACAAGTATTATCGATGTAGGAATTTAAAATGAGTTCTGTGAAAATTGTAAGTTGTTTTCAGTATATTCAGAGACAGAAACTGCGACAATACACAGGGAGGATGAATAAAATACAACAGAAAAAAAGACTATTACTGCACCACTTCGACTTTACCGCGATAGGAAGTTAAAGTTTTTTCGAGCATGCGCAGCAAAAAATACGAAACTATGCATAAAAATAAAATATAGAGGTGCAATGTGCCACATACAGATAGTTTCCCATAATGCCATGTTTTTGTGTGAATTTCCGGCATGTTCAGTGTTATTTAGGGATTCTAGCAAGCACATGTGTGCACAACAAAATGTATCGTCGAGTTATTACTCTAGTATGAACCAATGACAAGGGGGAAGGGTGTCAGGAAAAGTAAGGGACCAGCAGTGTCTCTATCGCCACCCCGAATAAAGCGATATCAAATCTGCTTCTCGGTTGTAACCCATAATGCTACAAGAATTTAATTGATTGGGATTTAAATTTGATGGTTATTATTTGACTAATATCTTCAGATAGGCTGTTCATGATCATGTAGCTTGAATGGATAGTGCAGTGGAAGTCAGGGGATAATTCACTATTATATTATTTAGATAATTTCCTGTCTAGATGGAAACCAGTTCCACTCAATGTAAAAAAAAAAAATATTGGATTCCTTTTTTAGCTACCTGAGAATACTTGCGTGTGCTAATAGCTAATGAAAAGACAATGGGACCATGCACTGTGTTTGCTGGGGTTAGAAATTGACACTGTAAATCTCACAATAAAAAATCCTGTTGCCAAGGTAACTGAAATTTGTGAAAAATGGAAGAATGGATTAACAAAAAGTAAAGTCACTTTGAGGGAAATACAGTCTTTAATTGGGGCATTACAATTAGCTTGCAAAACAGCAAGACATTGCCGTGCATTTTGTCGGCTCTGAATTAATCATCTAAGGTTGACAAAGCCCCATCATCACATTCGGGTTACTGGTGCTATCATAAAGGATATTTAGGCTTGGTTGTAAGGGATTTTAATGGAGTTTCTTTTTTCTGAACAGGAGTTGCCAGCATTATGAAATTCTCACATCCAAGTCAGATTTGATCATAACATTGAAACAGTTGTACAAGTTGTCTGAATTGTGGCCAGTGCCTGTCAACCACCTGATAAAATGTATGGCCTTTCGTTCTTCTGTGGGGTGTCTCCGAGCACAACCCAAAGTTACCCAATCAAAGAGTGGGGGAATCCTACTAAAGCATTTTTGGTACAAGAAACTGTTGAAGGATATAGGCATATAGGCTTACCTTTTAGCGTTTTTTTAAGGGTTGGTAAACTAACTAGAACTGCCAAATCCGATCATGCTGTAGGAATACCTAATGTGTCGGTACACAATCTGGAGGTAATATTGAAATTAAATCACACAAAAAACTGACCCATCAGGTAAGGGCTCATGTACATGCCCAGATGTATATTTGTGTCCAGTTTATGCAATTTCAGCATTGCTAAAGATATGTCCCAAATCCCCCATCCGTGAACTCCTATATCATGCGTGTTGGGTTTCATTGTCCAGATACCAGTTTTCAGAAGTCATTGTTAAGGCCTTGCGTTCAACAAATATACCAGCAGCCAATTTTCAGACCCAGTTTCCGAATAGATGCTGCCCGGAGGCTGTATTAAATGGAATTCCAGATGAGCAGATTAAGGTTATGGGTCGGTGAAAATCGGCTTGTTTTATTCGTATCATTACAGTGTTTTTGGAGTTTGAGTTTAGTTTTTTTGAGATAAATGTATAATATTAAAGCTACCTCCGATAATTATTACTCTATTATGCATCCTTAATGACAACATTCATATGCTATAATATGGAATAGTAAACATGCAAATATTTATTGAAGAGGAGAAATGGTTAATTTGGATATACAAGCGATGACAGATAGATTAATTGTATGCTTAATTGTAATACATAGCCGTACCTTTATTGTGTACGTATGTACAGAAGTAAAAAAAACTATACATTGTACAGATATTTCAAAATGAAGACATATTTTATACAGTAAAATATATCTGGGTGTGTAGGAACATGTAATACAAATGCACAAACCAATTGATACGAGGATTTATAGCATGTCATTTTGCAGTCAGTACATTGTAAGCGCTATAAAAATAAAACACGCTTACCTTACCAGCACCCCGTGTTATTTATAGTAAATATATGTGGTTCTATTACTGCACCGGAGCGTTACACTGAACCATGCAAATATTGATTCACACATTTATATACAACTAGGGATATCCTTATACTGTAACATTGAAGATTTCACATCCTAGTTTATCATTTATGGCATAACAATTATTTGAAATTGAGTCTGTTGCTCCAAAATACAATAAACGTACACGTTAGCATGGTTATTAAGTAACGCATGTCTCTAACCATGCTTTTTAAAGTATTTTTTTATCTAGATAAAGGCGATGGTTCAATGTTGTTACGAGTACATGCAGTTAAGTATGACTCTCACCTGATGCGTTAACCACCGTCAATGTTGTTATTACTGACCAGCTGACCAGCAGGTACCGGTAAACTCCCATATCTGGTCGTGTACAGCGGCACACGCCTTGTCTAATACATCGTTTACCAACAAGGAAGTTCGTTACAGGTTTAGGGATACGATTTCACAGGTATTCACGGTATGAAAACCGGCCCTGTTTACAGTATACGGAGTTGGTTATCGAGTTTTTTTAAATTAGCTTTCATGCTTTTCTTGTTGTCAGGGTGTCTACCTGAGTGTTAAGCAGGAGCATCGTGCACTCTCAACACTAAACTAAAAATAATATTGTTTGACATTAAAACTGTCAAAATAGTATAATTAAACAGACTAACCTGTTACAGGACAGTCGTGCTACGGTTATTTTGGGCGGTTACCTGTACATGTACATATTTAATCACAATGACATGTTGGGTTAATACACCATCATACCCTGTCTCCTGCATAGACACACGCAAGCACGCATACATTACACACATGAAGGCACGTCCTTAAATGGCCTAAGCTTGTTAATAGGACGTTAAACAAAATTAAACCAAACCAAACAAAAATTAAAGTCATATTGAAATTAACATGAATTAAAGTTGTCTCCCTAAAGAAAACTGACCATTATATGTTATACTTTAATTTAACTATTATTTGGTAAATTCGAGTTTTCATTACGACTGTTACATCATTATGCATGTATTTTATTTTGGTGTATGTTTAACAGACAAAGGAACTATCTATTTGAAACTACGATCTTTATAGTATACATTCTAACGGAAATGGGATATTGATTGTATTGGCAGTAAGTAAAGATGTATTAACGATATAACGTGATCAGTAGCCTTCACAAGAGTAGACATACGAATAATGTCAAAACTTGAAAGAAAGTTTATCAAGTAAATCAGAAAATGTCTCTTTTTTTTGCAATTATGAATATTGATAATGCCTATTGGTCTGTTCAAGCATTCCGGACTTATTACCTCACACATGAAAACTACCGTTTTAGAGATAGGTTATAAATTATCCTAAAATTTTTAAACATCATGATTTATCTACATATTGTTATCTAAGATTTTAGCGATTTCCAAGTATTGTTAGCTACATATATTGATATATTGACGTTCCGGGTTTGATATAAAACGTGTCTTTTTAAGCGGCCGCTGTCTTTAGCACGTTTGATATGGTGGATACACGTATTCAGAAAAAAAATCCAGTACGAACAACATTCCATTTGCTTCACTCAAAAAATATGCTTGGTACGCAATATGTCGTCCTGTTTCTGAACAAAAAAACATGGACATGAGTTAGAATCAGTTTATATTTGCTAACATCACACTTAATATGTCTTATAGACAATCAAACTACGTTATACTTATCAATTGTATGATAACACCAGTTTAGTTAAAGTGAAAATCTTAAATGAGTTTAGGTAATTTGCCATTTTGGTCTTCTTCAAGTCTTTCCTTTTCGGTCAACGTCAGCTAGACGCTTTATTTACTAATTTTGCGCTTATGAATTTTAAGCGTATCCATGTCCCTGAATATCTCTGTCCCGGATGTGGCTGCTCGAAGCCTGTTTGATCACTTTAGCAGCAATTTAGAACTGAATTTAAATCAACAATCAACCTTCATCTACACTGGGTATGCCACCCAAGAGAAAAAGGAAACCTTCGGGGAAGGCACAGGATGCGGATGGGGGAATAAAGCAGCGTCGACAGCCGTCTGTTCCGGATCATGTCGAATTAGGCCTATCTGATTATGCCGGGGCAGACGTCCATGCGGCAAACCACGTGGATGACACTGGCGACCCAACAATATTCTCGGAAAGTTCAACAGTGACTGTCCGGACTGGGCTAAAACAACCCAGGGAATCAGCTTTGTCTACTAGTGGTAAGGCGGGGGAATTGAACTCCGACTGAAGTGTCGGAGTGAGTGGTGGGGTCATTCAAATACAGCCATATCCGATTGAAGTGGTCAGTATTTTTGATCCGGTCGGTGGCCACGTGCCACACAAAATTAAGGAAAAATATTCGAACGGTGAATACATTGATGTTTGGCTGCTAGTAAAAACCGGGGATGAATTGGTAAAGCACGCGTCTGATATTGATGGCGATTTGGTGGTAAAAGATGGTTGTTTAACCGTTGTCAAACAAAAAGGCAAACTCATAACTAATATTCATGTCTAGACAAAAGCCTTTATGTTATTTAGGAGCATTGTGCTGGTAAAATGGCCAGATAAAGCTCAGGAACTTATCAAGTACATGTATGATGTCTATCTTGCTGCTGAATGGGGTTCTGGTCTCGGGTGGGCAAAGTTTGACGAGCAATACAGACTCCGGAAAGTTAGGCACTCTCACACAACTTGGGGGGCCTTGGACCATGAACTTTGGCTAATGTTTGTGGCTACAAGTCAGAATCAGTCCTATAATCAAAGTCAAGGGTCCCATGGCCAGTATTCTAAATGTCAAAGGGGGATAACTGCCACTAACAAGGATCAACATTTTCAAAAAGGGGGTAAACCAGTCTGCTGGGCCTTTGACAAGGTTGAGAAATGTCGATTCGGCTCCAAGTGCCGCTTTAGTCAAGACTGTTTAAAATGTCGCAGTACCCATCCGGGTGCAAAGTGTACCAAATAGATTAAAATATGAGGGCCATTTACATGTATTGTCTCCTTTATTAATTTTAGCCAAAACAACTATTAAAGTGGACATGCTGGAACATTCTCTGAGAAATTATCCTTTACAAGACATAGCACAGGAGTTAGTGAATGGATTTAAATTTGGGTTTCGACTCCAGTATAGTGACCCATGGGTACCATTTTTTTTCTTTCTAACAATCTTAAAAGTGTCAAGGAGGCCCCGGAAGTACTGAGAGGGAAACTTCAAAAAGAATTATCTCTGGGACGTATAGCTGGAACATTTCATTTCCATCATTTCCAACATTCCGTATTCCTCCCTTGGGTATGGTTCCCAAAAAGGACAATGATTTTAGGGTCATTCATCACCTGTCACATCCTGCTGGAAGGTCGGTGAACGACTTTATTGATTATGAACTTTGTTCCGTGCATTACAGCACGATAGATGATAGGGTTGGCATGATACAGAGACTGGGGCGGGGTGCTTTATTGACCAATTCAGATATTAAGTCTGCCTTTAGGCTACTACCCATTTGGCCGCGGATTTTGACCAGTTCGGTTTTTTGTTTTGAGGATAATTTCTACTTTGACAAATGCCTCCCCATGGGAACCTCAATTTGTTGCGCTTTATTTGCGAAATTTGCCACAGTCCTTCATTAGTTTAGTACTTCAAGGAGTCTTAATTCCAATCTTTTGCATTACTAAGATGACTTCTTAATGGGTAGGGAAAACAATTCAGAACAGTGTGCTCATTCTTTGAAAACATTTCAAGTCTCTTGTGCGTTATGGGATGTTCCCTTGGCACAGGAGAACACTGTGTGGGCCCTACACAGGTACTCACATTTTTGGGTATTGAGTTTGATACTATTTTAATGCAAATGCGGCTCCTTGCTGATAAATTAAATCAATTAAGGGCTGATTTGGTCACTGTAATGGGTAAGGTGAAGGTTACCTTAAGAAACTTGCAGTCTTTAATCGGATCATTGATTTTTGCTGCTTGCCAAGTGGTGGCCCCTGACAGGCCTTTTCCTCGAAGACTAATTGACGCAACAATTTCAGTTAAAAAAACTCATCACAAGATTAGGGTTACCCGAGAGATGCGTGAGGATCTCAGGTTGTGGTATGTATTACTGTCAGATTATAATGGGGTTACAGTACATTGATGCTTGATCGTTTCTGGACATCGAACGAGACATTACATATGTATACCGATAGTGCTGGGGGTCTACACGGGGGTTTTGACGCATATTTCCAAGGTCACTGGGCGCAGGGGTGTTGACCCAGAGAACGGGACATTCATCAGGGTAATTTATCTGATGTTACATTCCTGGAAGTATTCCCAGTTGTTGCTGCACTCAATTTATGGGGTCATTTTCTGAGAATAAGAAAATGACAATTAGGCTGTTGTTATTATAAACAACAAATCTTCAAAATCTCCTCGTGTTATGGTTATAGCGGAAAATTCCCTGAAACACAATATTGAAATGAAAGCTGAGCACATTCCTGATAGTGATACTGTAATCGCTGACTCTCTTTTCCGTTGTGATTGGCAGCGCTTCAGGAGAGTGGCTCCCACAGCGGATCAGCATCAAACACCAATACCAGACCATATATGGGCGATCTAGAGAATGAAGTGCTTTTGCTCGTCCAGTTTTCTTTAGCTCCAAAATTTAGTGCAACAAACAAAACAGCAGTCTTTTCGTAAATTTCGGTCACAATAGTTTGGCCAACTCCTATAAACCAATTACAGCAATGTATAGCTTACTTATCATATACTGGCATGTCGGCATTCACACGAGCAACATACATATCAGGCTTAAGCTATGCACACAAAATTGAAAAAAATGCCTGACCACACGAAATCATTTTTGGTAAGCAAGATGATTGAAGGATTGCGTAGAAAAAAATCGGAGTTCTGATCTTCAAACACCCATGACTTCCATTCTGCAAAGGAAATTGGTCATTTCCCTGAGTAGCATTTGCCAGTCAAGTTACGAAGCTACTTCATTTGCTTCTGCATTTAGTTTGGCATTTTTTGCACTTTTACGAGTTGGTGAACTGACAGCTGATAGCAAGCATGAACGAGGTCGCCATGCCCTTCGTTTGCAAGATGTTTCAATACAATTACTTGGTAGAGATTTGGAATTACATATTCGCTTGGCTTCTGCAAAAACTGATGAATCTGGAACTTCAACAACTTTAATTTTGTCCCATCAGTCTGATCCTCAGATTTGTCCCCTGAGGCTCATGCAAGCATTCTTGCGAATCAGAAGAAGAGCACCTTGCTCACAGTTATATGTATATTATGACGGTATACCCTTGACCAGTTTAGGTCTGTTTTACAGAAAGCATTAATGTTCTGTCGGGAGCATGAACAAAAATGTCACCATCATTCCCATTTCTTTCAAAAAGATGGGGCTACAGAATAAGCCACTCGGGGGAGGTCGCGGACGATGTCATACAAAGGTGGGCTCGAGAGCTTCCAATGGTTACAGTTTTGAGCTTCCACACAGTTAATATTGTTACTGTTTATGCTCGGTTAATGATGCATTTTTGAATATTGCATTATACGTTTCAGGAGGCAAGATTTTGTGCATTGGTTTATCAAGTATA
Organism: Mizuhopecten yessoensis; assembly: GCF_002113885.1. Classification (NCBI taxonomy): domain Eukaryota; kingdom Metazoa; phylum Mollusca; class Bivalvia; order Pectinida; family Pectinidae; genus Mizuhopecten; species Mizuhopecten yessoensis. The sequence continues at coordinate 63,640 of NW_018403534.1, read as the reverse complement.
TGCTTGACACATAGGGCAGTTGGCGCAAGAATAGGAGGTCCTAACCTGGGGCTCGTCGGATATAAGAAGAGAGGCATGAATTGGGATCAGTTTAGCCCACCATTGGACGACTAATTGAAAAAGAATCCCCCTCCATCCTTGGTTTTGATTCAATTGGGTTCCAATGACCTTGAGGTCATCAGGAGCAAGGAACTTATTGAACAGATCAAGTGTGACCTCCTTCGCCTTTTGACCCTGGTACCAGGTGTCTGTGTTGTATGGAGCGACCTCCTGCCTAGGCGATATTAGCATTTTGCCTCCAGTCCTCGTGCCTTGGAAAAGGTTAGGCGTAGAGTTAATACAGCTGTAAGGAATTGTGTTGGAAGGGGGGGNACACTTGTATTACAGATAAGGAGCTTCATCTTTATCGGAAAGATTGAGTTCATCTGTCTGAACCAGATATACCTCAATAATTGACAGGGGGGTTTTGAATGTATCCTTTTATTGGGTCAGCACATTTCCCCATCGGCTGATGCCACCTCCTCTCAGCATTAAGTGTGACCTAGGGCTTTTTGTGAATTTGTAGTATTTCGTTAATCGTAACTGCGGCCAGAAGTTCTCCAATTCTACAGTGTAATTTGCTGTTTGTATTATTTTGTTATGAATCCTTAACTAATATAACTTTAAGTGATGTTGTAGAGTTGTAGGCGTGTTTGTGCCACACATTGAGGGGATATACATGTATATTTTTTACTTAAGTACTGAAATAACGGAAATTGGATCTTGATTGTATTATCAGTAAGCGAAGATGCAAATCAAATCCTGGCATTATATGATGGTGTACATCTTACCTTACTAAAATTACTACAGAAATGTTACAATTATATTCTGTAACCCTCGAAACGATACAATTTCCACAGAAACGTTAAAGATTGGTTTTGGATTCGTCGTGTCTTTTGACAAATACATCACAGCCTGAATGCATGGCTGTTTTTGAATAAATTCAAAAACTGCTTCTACAAAATACAAACCTGATATTAGAAATGAAACAAACTGAGAGCGTACCATCTTGTTGATGAATCTCCAAATCGCGCCGAACTGTGTATGTGTAAACCTCTCATGATACTTTACACTATTGTATCTGAGGATATATTCTGTATTATATCCCTCACAATGAGTACGTGATCAGGAGCCGTCACCAGATATAATATTGATGTTACTTATTAATACGATATTCCACTCGATATTTAAGTAGACATAAGAATAATGTCAACAATTGAAATAGATTTTACTAAGTAAATCATATAATGTGTTTTTCTTGCAAATATGAATGATATTAATAATGCCTAATCGGCTGTTCAAATATTTCAGACTTATAACGTCACACATGAAACTGCCGTTTATATTAATTACAGATGCAACTAATACTTGTTTGTATGTCACGAGCGTACAATCGTGAAGTCACGAGGAACAATGCGATGACGTCACAACTTATCGGGTATTGAAAAACTGTTGGTGTTGATAACTGCAGAAAAAAATACAAAATGTATAAGTTTACATGACTTGGTTGAGTACATAATCAAAGGGATAGCAAACTTATTCCCATTACAATGTATATATAATTTGTTTGTGAAACTCTCAAAAGCTCCGAAAAGGATCTCGCTTGAGATCTTCTTACTATATAGTTACATATATGTACTTAAGGATCATCTCACTGTAAAGTTACATATTAAAATTTAATGTAAAAAATTAAATTGATTTATCTAAGCACAAATGAGGTTATATTTATTGGTTGGTTGTTACCTAAGCCTAGCGGAGCATATGCATGTTAGAGTTATCTCCCCTATAACTTCCTCTTGCTATATCAGAATCCATGGTAAGCACAATCATATTTTGTCAAAACAAATTTTAAGTTTTTGTATCTAAATTTTCGCTATTTTTGAAATATATTTATACTTTACGGAACTACAATATTTCAATTGATGAACTAGCAATATGCCTAGTTGGTTATGTTTCATGTATGGTAATTTAGATGTAAGTTTGCCGGAGCGGCGTGTTTAGCTCGGGGGATAGGCCTACAGTACAAGGGTGACCGCCTTCGCCTTGCTGGAATATTTGTCACCGGGTGGGAATTTGTGGGAAATCGCTATAGATTGTATAGTTTTACTGTGTTTTATAGTGGGTACGTATTATGTAACCTAATACTTTATCGTTGTTCACTAGAATTTGCCAAATTCAAATATCTTTGTATATTTCTGAGTTGTCGTGTTTTCGCGGGGATTGTTGTCACGTGACATGGTGCAGTGATCATGAGTGATCACTCGTGTTATACTAGTTATGGCACTGACTTAGATAGCATCTAATTCCGTGTTTATGGTCAGTTATTTGGAATATGATGGTAGGCCATTTTGTCTATATAATACGGTTATCACGCAGGTGAACCTTTGATGCAAGTACAGCATTTATAAATATATATGGTCGAATTGCTGTTTGAGTTTAGTTTTCGCACATGTGGTTTGTCTTAAGTTCGTTGGAGTTACCTCCCCTATTGCACTACTGTAGTGTACGAAATATTTTAATTATAAGTGGTTATTTTAGCATTCCGAGTTATTTGGGTAAATAGCTGTTTTTTCGTATCGGATGGTTCATTGGTTCTGTGGTATTTGGTGTTTACATGTACGCCGTTTTTTGATGCTCCGGGTCTATCTTGTCCTTAATTTGGAGCAGTGTCGTGTGTTTTTACACATGTGTGCATTTCGTTGTTGGAGTTACCTCCCGTATCACAGCTGGAATGTTGATCTGTTGCATACATATTTGTATGTGGCATACTTTTTCAATACATAGTTAATGTGCTGTGATTTATTGGAAATGTCAGGTTTAATCACATATCAGCTGAATAAACCAAGTGCTATATATTATCTGTCAATTTTTGACGAAACATAATTTGTTTTGAATTGTTTGTAACTTAATTCAGTTGTATGCTCAGAGTTAAATGCTTGTATAGTGTTGAGCAACATAAATTGATTTGAAATGTTCTCCAATTTAAATTAATTCTTCCTGATTCAATTAGTCAAATAGCTTTGAGTGATCATAAAATCAATTGAATTGTTTTAGTACTAATTTGTAATATTTCTGCCTTGAGATAAATTCAGCATGCCTAAGACTAAAGCGAACTCCAGGACTGTTCCAGTTAAGGTTCATGGTACCAGGAAGAGGGGCCAAGAGGTTGCTGCTACAGGGTCAGCAGGGTTATCTGAGGAACAGCTGTCACGGGTGGTTGATTCTGTCTTTGACAGGATGGCCCCAAGATTTGAGGAGTTAATAACTCCAATCAGAAACTCTCCAGCAATAGGTGAGATCATTGGTCAGCCCATTACAGTTGAGGAGGGTTTTAACGATAGTTATTCCTCTCCCAATGCCGTTACCGGTGTACAGGAGGAATTGGGGGCTAATGTGCTTGAGGGGCTTCGCCAGAAAATCATAAATGGCGAATATGTTGATTTAGGGCTATTATTGGCCAAGCCAGTCAACCTGGAGCAGTCAGCTAAGCTTACATTAGTAGGGGGTGAACTGCGTATGTCTGCAAAGACCCAGTCTGTAAAAATTGTAGATATAGATAAATGGACAGATGCCTTTCTGGTTTTTGTCAGTCTGTATGGGTCAGCCCACCCTACCCAAATGGCCGGGTTGTTGAAATACATGCATACTGTCCGGCTGGGCGCTCGTCGCACTTCCGGTTTAGGTTGGAAGCTCTATGATGAGCAATTTAGGTTAAGGAAGGCCAGAAATCCCTCCGCCTTATGGGGTGTGGTCGACCAGGAGCTTTGGCTCCTTTATCTTTACATAACTCAGCAGCCAAATCAGATTGCAACTTCATCTGTAAATGCTAATGCACAGCTGAAATGCTATGACTTTAATTACATTAATAACTGTAATATGAGCCCATGTCATTACTTGCATAAATGTTTACGTTGCAGTGGTAACCACCCTTCCATGAATTGTTATCGTACTATGAATACCAGCAACTCTAATTTTAGATCAAGAGGTTCACGAAATGGCAGAAGTTTCCGGGCCCAGGCAGCCGTTGGTGTACGGTTTGCACGAGGATCAACTAGAGCTACAGACTCGAGCATTTAGTCCTATTGATGTAAAAACTTTGGGAAAGAGCATTCAACTCTACCCTAAGCAAGATATTGCTTGTGAACTTTTCATGGGTTTGTTAACGGTTTTCAATTAAGATAGCATGGGCCTCGTGTAGCTACAAATTGTAAAAACTTAGTTTCAATTAAGGAAAATGAAAGTGCAGCCTTGGCCAAAGTGTTAAAAGAAGTAGAACTAGGGAGAATTGCGGGTCCCTTCCCATCCAGACCATTAGCTAATCTCAGGTTGTCGCCTATAGGTTTAGTTCCTAAAAAAGATGGAAGTTGGAGATTTATTCATCAATTATCTTTTCCAGAAGGTTCTAGTGTAAATGATTTTATAGACAGTTTTGCTTGTGCTGTACAGTATTCATCTGTAGATGAGGCCATTGATATGATCAGTAAGCTAGGTAAGGGTGCTTATCTGACAAAAATGGATATCAAATCTGCATTCAGGCTGTTACCAGTCAACCCAGCTGATTTTGAGCTTTTAGGTTTTCACTTACAAGGGTCATATTTTGTGGATAAGTGTTTGCCTATGGGTTGTTCTTATTCATGTGCTTTGTTTGAAAAATTTGACACATTTTTGGAATGGCTGATTAAATATCGGTCCAAGTTAGAGTCTATAGTCCATTACCTAGATGATTTCCTGTTTGGGGAGACTAGTGATAGTAGTAATTGCCTCACACTGATGCAGGTCTTTACAGGTATTGCTCACGAACTATGTGTTCCTCTTGCTGAGGACAAAACAGTGCTTCCTGCCCATATCTTAGTTTTTCTCGGGTAAGAATTAAATACTTTAGATATGACAATTCGAATCCCAGTTGAGAAATTAGAGGAACTCCGGGCGTTACTTACTGGGCTTCTTGTTGTAAAAAAAACGACCTTGAAAAACCTTCAGTCAGTTGTAAGTGTCTTGAATTTCTTCTCCAAAGCCATCCCTTCGGGCGTTCAATAGGTGTTTTTATGACGCTGTGTCTGGGGCGTCAAAGCCGAGTCATCATATTAGGATCACTCAGGGTATTAAGGAAGACATACATGCTTGGTTAACATTCCTGGATTTTTTCAATGGTTGTTCCTACTTCCCAGACAGTTTCTGGTCAAGTAATGATCAACTTCAGTTGTTTACAGACAGTGCAGGACAGGCATAATTGGGTTGTGGGGCTGTTTTTCAGTCACACTGGGCATATTTTCAGTGGCCAAAGTCCTGGGCAAACACTGATGTTATGAGGGACTTAACCTTCCTGGAACTGGTTCCCGTCCTTCTGTCACTGATGATATGGGTTTCACTTTTACAGATAAAAAAAATCGTCTTGAACATAGATAATCAGGCCCTGGTCACAATTCTTAATAAGAAATCTTCAAAATCAAAAAGGTCATGCAGTTAGTCCGTCCACTTGTGTTACATGCCATGTTTGGTAACATACAATTTAAGGCTGTTCATATTCGGGGTATTCATAACAGTGTAGCAGATTCTATATCTCGTCTACAGTGGGCTCGGTTCCGGCAACTAGCACCAATGGCAGATCCAGAGCCGGCAGCAATCCCAGTAGCATTCCAAATGTTGATCTCCAAGCTGAAACTACGAAATTGATTTCAGCTTCTATTTCTGAGAATACTACTAAAGCATATGTTGCAAGTATAAATGTATTCGAGGCTTTCCGTTCACAGTATCATCTCGCCAAATCCTGGCCTCCACCATTGCAAGATATTATCAAGTTTATATCATATCTGTCTGTCGGCAGTTATGCTCCCAGCACAGCAAAATCCTATCTGTCGGGTATAGCTTTTAAGTGTAAATTGTTAGGCCAAGAGGATAATACACAAAATTTTATCATCAGAAAAATGTTAGCAGGAATGCAAAGGTTGTCAAAACGGGTAGATGTCAGGTTGCCTGTTACTCCTGAATTGTTGGTGAAGCTTCTCCAGGCCCTTCACGTGGTTTGTTGTTCAAAGTATGAACAAATATTGTATTCTACACTTTTTTCTGTCGCATTTTTTGGGTTTTTCAGAGTTGGGGAATTAGTAGTTGATAAGCTGGGAGTTACCTCCCATACACTGTGTATTAATAATGTTGTGTTATCTGCATCAAGTGTTCAATTGTCATTGTCTAGTTCCAAGACCGATCAGTTAAGTAAAGGTGCGACAGTATGCTTGCCAGTAGCCAAGCCCCCAATATGCCCAGTTGTGTTGGTAAAACAATTCCTGGCAGTCAGGCCAAGTAAACCAGGTCCATTTTTTTGTCATTTTGGTGGATTACCGGTAACAAAATATCAATTTAATGCAATGTTAAAAAAATCTCTGAATACAGCTGGAGTATCTACAGAGCGTTATAAATCACACTCTTTTAGAATAGGCGCTGCTACTAGGGCTTCTGCAGTTGGTATGTCTGATGATGAAATAAAAAAANAAATTTTCTAGAGATCACCTGTCAGCTTTGCATCTGATTGTCAGTTTAAGACTTTCAGATGTCAGAAACCGTATTTGGATCGTGGGGTCCTCATTAGTGAAAAGGGCCTTTTTCCATGCAAGGAAGTCAGGGGATGGAGTTAATCTTGGGCTGAGCCGCTACCATGCCAGTGTATGGTGGCAAGGGAAAGGTGGTCTGCGTTGGAGAGAACTGGAGCCTTTCGTTAGACATCTGCTGACGGTCGAGGACACTCCCCACAATATGGTGATTCACTGTGGTGGGAATGATATTGGGCAACTAGTGAGTTGTGACCTCCGCCACTCTATATTAAAAACAATGGACAGTTTGATGAAGTTGATGCCAGAGACAAGATTTGTTTGGTCACAAATTTTACCTCGGTTGGAGTGGCGAAATGAAATTGTTCATGTAGCTGTTGATAGGGCCAGGGTGAGGGTCAATAGCAAAGTGGCCAGTCATTTCACAGCCATAGGAGGCAGTTATATTAGATACCCTGAGATACGGGAAGATTGCCCTGATCTTTTTATGGACAAGGTCCATCTGTCCGAGTTAGGCAATGAAATGTTTTTGTATCATTTGCAGCAGGATCTTGGCAATATTCTTTCAAAAAGTATTGATATCTAAATTGTTGTCAGGTTTGAATTGCGATAACGATTAGTTGGCTGTGGCGGCATGAGGTGCCCAGTCTTACTAATGAGTTGCTTGTCCTCACAGTAGTAGCGGGGGTCTGATGGTTAATTTGAATTTTGCGGTATGGTGGCGTTGGCTATGCCTGCTACCTTTTTGTGTGACTACAGGCATTGCCATGTGGCGGTCTTTTGAGGCAACACCAGTACCGCTTCAGTGACATTTTTTACCATATTGACCAGTTGTCATTCAATGAACAGTTTCACTTTAAATAAGTTTGTGAAGTTCACAAATTTAATAGCATAATTAATTTGAAGTGTACAGCTGTTCCCAGTGTTCACTTTATTTGTCCTTATTTCAATTGTCCCAAGTTTTGCAATAATGCACAAGTTTGATCAAGTTGATCTGCAGTTATCTAAGTTTGGTTTGCCCTATGACTCTAATTTAGAGTCGGTAACCACATCTGTATGAAGCCGTGGCCATATAATCGCCAAACTCTAAAAAATAAAAATATCATAGTAGCTAATTTGGTGTTTGCGTTGTTTGTGTCTTTGATAAACATTATACGTCTCCCTCAAGGAACGCGTTTCTCAATTCAGAAAATTAAAAATGCATGACTTACCAATATGAAAGCATATTTGTAAGGTAAATGACGAGTTAGACTATTGCTTTGTTAACAAAACGTTTATCTTACGCAGGCAACACCTTCCTATATGTGATCTATTTTTTAAATTTGGCAAATAATCATGACGTTGAAATAACAGTTACGCTGAGTACGACAGTATTATGACATCATTTTTTATGTACAGTCAAAGTATTAATATACGTTGTACCTTTTGAAACAAAAACCTTCAGATAAAAATGATTAGCTTCGATGTCCCACCAGTAGACGTCTATATTGTATTGAAAAAGTTCAAATTGTGCGTTTTGAAAGAAAAACACTTCATTTACATGAGTTGATGTGTTTGATCAGTAATATGATGATAACTTAAATAGTACACATTTGTCTTCTCTGCAAAGTGAGTATGTTTTCTTCCATATTGTTGTATTTTTGTCTACCAAATAATCGTGTTTGTAGTTTCGTGAACATGTATAGGTTCTCTTTCCAGAGGGTCCAGTAGGTCATAATTTCCATTCATTGTTTTCGTCCGGATAAGGTGTTTCATGATACAGGTTTAACGGGATGAGCTTATTGTCAACTCTCGTGAAGGAATATGAACACAACACACGGATTTACATTATTTACAATATTTAATTACAACACATATTAAGAACAAAAAGTATATAATATCCATTCTCACATTCATACAATTGACTTAATATGTATACAACGGAACAAGGATGATACATTATATCAATGACAGCTATCGATCTGTGAATACAATTTCCTTGAAACACAATCCACACATGCGGCCAGATATCAAGATATCCACCTTAAAACGGTCTACTATTTCCAAGCAACAGGCTACATCCTCAGCACATAAGCACCACTTTCGGTCACCACAGTATACATAGTCAGGATACGCGGGAAAGACAGTCATAACCTCTTTTTCCTGTTAGTGTTGGCCTCCAAAAAACATTTAGCCAAGTCATCTTCCCCAGACAATACCTCGATATCCCAATATGGTATCAATTCTTATTGGGATTAAACTACAAATCAATTCAAATAACCAATTGAATAATATTAGCTTGCTATCTTATACAATTTTCAACAATGAAACTGACTTAATTTAATATAAATATGCAAGTGAAAATCTTTTAACTATAAACTGCACACAAGTACGGCATGCCACCGTAATACTTAACACGCACTAACACGTACGTTCATTCTAATTAACGAATACCAACTACCGTGTATATTAACTGTATTCACTATATAAACAATACCAAACGAAAGTAAAATAGTGCTGTAGGATTTCATATAACCTGTGTACTTGTTGTATAAATCACTATATAAACACACACAATTCAATGAGAGCATCTGTATTTACCCAATACAAATAAGTTCATTGTATCTATAGATAGCTCGATATATCACTATGTAACATTTCGCTTCTTAACTACATAGCGTGTTAAAAACAATTACAAAGATGATATGTAAATGTGTTGATATGTACGGTACTCACCACAGCTGTAGTTTGCGTTCTAGTGTCCCATTTGTCGTACAATTTAAGCATAGTGTTTACACTTCACGAGTTGACATAACGTTGCTCTCCACCGCTCACCCGCTCATCCGTTACACGTACAAGCAGTTTGAATTCGCTTAGTACAGTATCTGTATGCGTACTACAAAACGAAGACAAAACCTTTTACTGAATTTACTTTCTTGACATTGTTTAGCTTTTGAACAGTTACATAATTGTTGTTCAATTTGAATTAGTATATACATTTTTTCACCTACCTTTAATATGGTCATCTGTTTGTTTGCATTTTCCGCTCAATTTACAGATAAGTTCACACGCTAGTCTCAACATTCCAACTTCTAGGGGTGCATGTGGAAGCAAATAAAACAAAAGTTTACGCATAGAAGGAAACTGTTCTTCCTAACAAAGCCGATGGTATATATAAGCTTATTATTTGATTATATCATTACAAAAATATCATATGGACATCAATTACGGAGTATTATATTGATAAAATGATATGTTTAAAAGTGAAGATAAAGATGGCAAAAATATCAGTAAACTCAGACTTCGATAATTTACAGAAGAATACTACATATATATAAAATGAATCATAAGTGACGGTATATAGCGTTTCTTTTTAAAGTAATTCTCCTCCAATGGGTGTTTGTAACAAAGGTTTGAGTATACATTCTTCTCTATCTTGATGTACATTTTCAATAATCATCATGATCAAACCCTGCAAAGATAAGATACACAGATTATAGTAAAATGTGTACAAGTAAATACTGTTTAACATGTATAGACCAGAAAAGTTTCACTTTACCAAATATTTTAATTACTTAAAAAGTCAGTCATCATTTACAAAATAATAAAGTGTATAACTCATTATAAATTGAAATCACAATCCATTACGTAAGTTTATGTTTTGATGAATCCTATGCTTACACAAAATACGGTGACACAAGTAGGAGCACGGCAGAACCAAACAAACCCGGAAAACACGTGTGAAATTAAATGTATTGCAGGTATTCAATTTTTGAACAGTATATTTTCATTATATTAAATTTGACAATTCATATTACAAAGTATTAAAATGACCAGTTTTACCTGGCTCTATATATCCAATAGAATAAGTGTGATGATCGAGAACTGTAAAAATAAATAAAATATATGATTAAATGCATATACATAAATCACTTTGATATTTTCATAGAAAAAAAATGTCAATTCTCAAAAAGATGAGTTCATCTAGTTAGTTATAGATTTAACTCGTACAATGTAGATTTCAGCAAGAATTAATATGCTTACCATCATGTTTTAAAATTATAATGGTACATACCGATTACTTCAATTTCTCCAGTATCTTGTCCCAATGGTTCACACGTCCATTCAACGTCATTGTGTCGTGCAGAATCAAAAAAGTAGCTTTGGTGCCAAATACACACAAAGACTACTGACCAATACAACCAAGAGGATACACTAGCATACACACTTTTATACCGGCTTGCACGACCACAGGTCGCGGACATCACGTGACATGGACACTACATGAAACATACAACACGTGAAACAATATATATTACGAACATCACGTGACAAAGTAAGACAGGTAACGTACATTATACATAGGAACTTATAGGAACGCATAACGCTATAGTATACAGTTGCTGAAATAAAAAAAAGTTAAAATGTAAATTCCTTGTTATATGTTTAAACAACTAGAGCAGAACTCGAGTCAAATATTTATGAAATTCACATTCACATTCAATGTGATTCATTTTAAGCTAATCAAACAAGAAACAAATTACTATACTATTGCACTCTCCGTTGTTTCTGTCACACTTGCCTTGACAGCTGACAGGACAGGTCTGAGTGCAGTTTGGGCCATACACACCAGGCACACATTCTGCAAACAGTCATTTACCTTCAATGCATCAGCAATTGAGTTTGATAAGCATGTCCTTACTATAACAAACGAATGTTAAACATTTCTTGGCAAACAGTTTTAAAACGGGGTCATTTGAAGACACTGTAAGACATCGTTTTGTACACACATTGTTCAACAATACAACATTAAAATTAGATATACGTCAACATTTTTTCATTGGCGTTGAAAATGATCATGTAATTGTAAAACGAGATACACGAAGTGAGGTATCGGAGAAAAGCTTTTGTACTTCGCTACGTAAGGTACACAAACGCACGCCCACTAACAAACGTGCCAGTTTACCAAACATTGCAATACTTTTACACACAATGGATTAAGAAAGTAAGGATCATTGCTGATTATAGAGATGAATATAATATTACAACATTTGCTGTACAAGGAGAACCAATTTAGTTTGAAATCGCCGAATGAATTCGATAACACCAATTGTATAGGCGTGACAATTCACTTACAAACTCACAGACTTCTCATATCAACACCAATGTGAGGTAAATCGTTAGTGATTTGAATTCGGGATAGCACCGAAATGTTGTGGGGCGGGGATATTGCTATGTGAGGAAAAACCGCCATAGAATCAAACCTCACATTCTGAAAATATCGTTTAATATGTCATCAAATTTATCAATAAAAAATACCAGTTAAGTATAACATAGCTCTAACAAAATATTACAAATACATATATATATATATATATATATATATAATGTAAAAAGAAAAATTCTCAACAACGAGTCTTAAGTACTTTCATCTCTTCTAGGAGATTCTTCTGAATTATCAAATTAGTACAAAAATGGTGACTAAGATGTTTGTATAGATTTAAGACAATGTATATTTCATTGATTTCCGTTGAAATGCCATTAATAGTCAATGGATTGACACAGCTTTGGTAGCGCACGGGCGTTATGATGTGTTTTCCTCCAAAGCTGCAAACAACGTTATAGTAAATGTAGAATGGTTCAAACCTTACATTTTCTATCTGTAAGTTACTGTAACGAAATCTAAATTGACTGATTGAAATATAAAGTGTATGATTTATACCTTTGAAACATCATAATCTTGTTTATTTTGTATACGACGTACTTTTCGGGCCAATATTGATCACATCGATCGCCATTACATGGTGCCATAATAATTGTATTTCAAAATTCATTACAACAGTTTCGATGTATTTTTCACTTATATGTATAATCTACACCACAAAGTAATTAAGATGATGACATGTGTCCTGGTACTGTAATGTTAGTCGCAGTAATGGCAGAAAGTGAGACACTCTAGGAAAGCAATACAAAAATCAGTTTAGCCAGCAGGAGTAAACATACGTAATTCCGTGTATATCTACACATCACTGCATGTTTATCATAAAATCACCCAAACAAGTATTGTACGTTTTAATCTTAGATGCCAGTATTATGACGTTTTACCTACCTGAGCAAAGACCGGACTCCACATTGCACACGCCATTCAAACAATTTGTCGGACATGCTGTACAAACAAGCCCGGACTTATCAAATCCCGGCGCACAGTCTAAAAATAATAAGACGTTACTGTGTATGATATGTTATTAAGTAATCACTGCTGATTCAAAGTATCAAACTACAATTATCAAATGGTAGTATTAATAACAATAAGTATAATATTTTTAAAGGCAATGGCATTTCATTGAAATCAAGAAAAAATGAGATAAAAAAAACAATAGTAAACATCTTAATAGTAAACATTCGTGATGTAATGTTTATGTCAACGAAAGAAAATATCTTATATTCTAATGATATATAAATAAATGTGTAAGTGACAAACTTTTCAATGTATTTGTTCTGCAGGTGCCGAGTAACCCTGAATATCGGAAACAATGACAATATTTGTGCCAAACGTAACGCCTTCTTTTGTGAATAACACATTTTTGTATAATTTATTGGAGTTTGTCAATCTTCACATTTGTTTGATATATATCGATATGAACATTCGTCTATAAAAGTTAAAAAAAAATCTACTCAAAATGTATTTACTTACATGAACACTGACCGCTGTTAGGATGACACAGACTACTAACACAGGTTGTATTACAGTTTAAATCACAATCTCCGTCACCATATTTTCCTACTGGACAACCTGAAATTTGTATCTCTTTTGATGTAATATGTACAAAAATCCTTTCCTTCTTAAACGAGCTTTATTATTTTATGCCCGAGGAAACCAGAGTACCCGGAGAAAACCCACTTGGTCGGGCTAGTGATTCAACACCTTTTCACGTCCAATCGGGGACACCCTTGCAGATCGGGTATCGAGAAATGAATGCACTTGCTGTTATCCACTGCATGTGCCGATTGATATGAAAAACCTCTGCAGAATTTGAGATTAGCTTTAGTGTCCTCTATTTGAGGTCACAAAAGCGACCAAAATAAACCTGCTGCACCATTACAATATTTGGAATCTTTACATTTCTCACTACCTCTAGCTACCCTTTATTTCATAGCGCCTTGCTAGGAAATACCTCATCTTTACCTTTAAAGTTTAAAGTTCATTCAGGTGAGGAAGGCCATTGGTTCTGTCCCCAGGTCAAAACATAATAAAGTCTATCAAAATGGCAGGTACTATTCCCAGTCAAGTTTGATTTTTTTAAATGTACATGTTTCGTGATGTTCAATAGGTACACGTGTGAAAAATATACTCAATTAATTCTACTCTAATATTTTTGAAATTATTTTGTTTTTTTATCGTAAGATGTGTCTCCCTTTACATAACATGGTGATCCAAACCAACGATAGGTTTTGGTTTTATGATTTTCTTGCAAGATTTGTCATAATGTTGTTTATTTCTATAATATCAAAGCTATTATCTAAACGAGCAGATTTCCAAAACATTGACGCGAACATGTACGATACACTGTGTGATGAACATCAGTCTGAAAGCTTACTGACAATATAAATAAAAAAGGCGCGGCAAAATATTTTAGAATTTTCGATATTTGATAAAAGCCTGGTATAGGGATAGAATATGGATATCTCAAACAACGTGTAGTATGAATTGTAAATTTGCTTCACATTCCAGACAAATTACCAGGAACGAAGCATGTAAGTTCTGTTAAGCATACAAGCCCGGGTGGTAAATTGTTCAAATTGAGACACATAATGTTTCTATGTTTCATTCTTGTCAATTTAGTTTATTTCTCTCAAACAAATCCTTTAGTTCGTTGATTTAAGTTTTCATGGAACGAATGCCATACACACGCAACACAACAAAAACGAGACTATATATAGCATATGACGTATCAATGGTTCACATCAAACTACTGCACGAATACACTCACCATAAACTTGTACTTCACAGAGCTCCAGCATAGCTTGTGTAGAGTACCAAGAGTAAAATAGTGTTCGACGGTCGACGTAAATTGTCAGGTATCCGGTGTTGCCTGTACATGATGTGATTCGTGGAGCTAGGTCCACCATACTTTGTGTAGAAGTTGTGTCTGTATAACAGCTTCCAATGTGTCTCCAACCTGTTGTATTATCTGACAGGTATATTTGATGACCAGCAAATCGAGCTTTTTGATATAATAATCCCTCATCTGAATTTATACAAATATTAATAATCACAAGTTTAAGTGTATTGATATGTGAAATACAAATATGTTTTGTTTCTTCTTTCATTTCATTTATATATAATATGTATCCTGTCAGACAGCAGTAGCTATTTCTTAATTATTTCTTTCTTATACTTCATAACTGGTTTACAATGTTATCTATTTTTTCGCTGATTTTAGCTGTAAACAGATACAGACAAAACATAAACGGTTAAATAAATGTTAATGTATACAGCTACTGACACGAATGCTGACCGTGTTTCCTGTCGATTTTTCCGGAAGATCTATTTATGAAGTCGTTACAACTTTTGTAAAACACAGGATTCTAACAACAGATACATGTACGTGATGTACTTTTTATCTGAATAATCTGCGATATTATTCCCCTATTAAATTATCTATCCCTGCATTTTTTTTCTGTAACAGAAATAGTTCCAACAAAATATCATTTGAGGATTTTTTGTTTTACATGTTTTACACTTTTGACCGTTTATTTCATAATTTTCTATGGTATATATCTTACAAACAATGGGAATTTGGAAACCTGCATAGATTATGATATCAACTCCTTACAGTGACAAACATAGCCTACACATCTGATTGACATTATAAAATTAAGGAGAGCATAAATACCAATTGTTGTAGTTATAATACATCACAGGGGTTGCAACAAGCCTTAGATAACCAGTCGGTCCGTTTCGGTTGCACCGCAAGAAAAGACACGTTGTCAATACAATTACAGTATTTTGTGTTTGGAACATTTCGGATAGTAAAAAGGCTGACAAGAACACACGTATATTTGATAAGATCTAAAAGTTACGTCCACATAACCCTACCTATTACAATCTGTGAAGCATTACAGTTTAAGTTGTACATATTATTGTCGGTTTATCATTGTAGAAAGTTATGACAATCTTGCAAGTTTATTTGTAACGATTATTATCGCTTTAAGAACTTTTGTATGAATATTTTATTTCTTTAGAAATGCGTGTATGATGTAGTTGAAATTAAATGGATCTGAATATAAGTGTATATATTTTACTAATACGTATGAATGTAATTCGGATGTCACTCAATCCATGTAAATAATTCTATGAACCACTATGATCATAGTAAAATTATCCAGTTATTTGTTTTAACAGATTGTGAACAAGAGAAAAAAAGCAATGGGACCTAGATTGATAAATGAACTTTAAATTATATGCTATATTTTATAATATTATTTGTTGTTATTAATTGCTTATACATGTTATGAATATTCTGATACAAAAGTTTTATGATGTTTGAAACATGTCTAGAATTTTTAAAACTACACTAAATGTTACGATAAGACATTTTATGTAAAGTTCATTAATACATGAAGGTCACAAGATTCTAGGTTTTGCATTTATCTACCGGAAAACAAATTGTATCGCAGAACTTTATTTTCTAATAATATTCAATGTAATATTTTCTGCCCGGTTATTCAATAACATTGTTGAATTTGATCTGTGCATTGCTTTAATGAAATCTGATCTTTCCACTAAATCCAATTTTTATTGTTATCTTCTAATATTGGCGGTATATCCAAGATTTTACAAAAGAAGTAGAAACGTAAATTTTCGAAATTATATCAATACAATAAATCATTGTATCTGTTAAGTTTGGAAATGTAAAATGTAGTAAACCATAGAAAATGTGTTACCCTTCATTGTTTGCCGATTATCTCTAATAATGTTTAATACTGATTTACTGTAACGTCGCTAAGTCATGTATATCATGTCAAGCTGACATCTATTTGAGCCCGTCTTGTCTCGGCTTTTGGTATGCTTGGTATCCGCTGTTCTATGGTTGTTGCTCTAGGTTGTTATAAACAACACAAATTCAAGAGTACAATTCAACTAAGAACTGATCCTAGTTCAACAAAATATTTATATTTATATTTGGTACATATATGTATACACTTTCTCTCTTACAAAATTATACCAAGTATGCTCTAATGCATCTCTCAAGAGTACAATTCAACTTAGAACTGATCCTAGTTCAACAAAATATTTATATTTATATTTGGTACATATATGTATACACTTTCTCTCTTACAAAATTATACCAAGTATGCTCTAATGCATCTCACAACAACAACAGGAACGAAACAGCCAATTGGAGATTATTGGCGAATATTGGCGATTATTGACGAATTTTGGGGAATTATTTCACTATTATTATTATTATGATAAGTAACACAGTATGGGGGATGTTGGTTACAAGAACGCCTAAGTGCCTAATTAGTTACCTCGTCACTTTTGGTAAATATTATGATATAGTTGATCGCGGAGAGGTGATGGTATATTGACCTTCTTTTGAGAGGTGAAAAATCGCTCTCCTTATGCTAGGCATATTAGCTGACCAATCAAAGTATACAGTGAAGTTACCCGGATGTAATGATCCTTTTGTTTTACCTTCTCCAAAAGCAATACTTGCATAAGATAAAATCCGAGAGTTCTGAATGCAAAACAAATATGGCGTTGTACAAAGCAGTTGACAGCCGTCTAACTGTTTACAATATTCTATTATGATCAGAAACGTATCAGGATAAAAAGTATGGCACATAAATGACAGAAAACATTCTTTTTTTTGGGAAATATAGACTTGATGCTCGTGTACAATTATTATAGAAACCGAAGCGAGAATAGACCTCGAGTATGAGACTGATCACTGTAATATTTCAAGATCGCGATCGGTAGCTTGTCGTAATATGCCAATACCCAAGCAACATATAGTATATTATTTGAAAAAGTGAAAGCATTATAACATCGTTGTTATATTTATATGTGTATTGTTAAACTTTTCATTTCAAATATCTAGCTGTGTATGATATGAAATTGATATAAGTAATGTAAGCAAATAAAAATTGAAGAATGAATATTAAAACAGAAATGAAAAAAATGATGATCGACAATGTTTCTGTGTGTATGATGACCAAAAATTAAATTAAAAAACTGTGAACCTATACAATTATTGCTGTGTGAATTTAGGATGTATTAAAGAGCTCTATAATATATATGATGCATGGACTTACATATACATTTTGTTTTGTATAGTATGTTCTTGATAACAGTCATCAATCGAAGTGCATATATAACATAAAAAATCCCTGACGTATCACAATTAATTATAATTTAACAACACATTAATAAATATTTTAATTATTTGTTTAAAAATAGAATATAAGTAGAATTCATCCGTACCCCCAAGTATGCATTAGTGATAAAGAAATATTACACAATACTCATAGATGTGGTCTCAGAAAATGAGGAATTATGGAACAATCAACTAAACTTGAAAATAAAATCAAAAGAACGAATATTACTGTGAATGAACTAAGAAGAAAGATACCCCAAAGAAGAGCTGTTTCAGCCCCACCCTTTTCAATAACACAATACCTAGCATAACTTCAGATCTAGATAAAAAATACTGATGCGAGTGGTACAATTTTTCTGGGATTTTAATCCATGTAAAAACGTTTCATCCGAACTTGTTGAATTCTACCACTGTTGTCAAATCTTTGGCTTTTACATATATCAAAAAAATAACTTAGTTAAATTTAAACAATATAGACGAGACTACAATTTTAATTGGTTGTCGAATTAAATAAATGAAAAGTATTTAAAATTCTTAAATTTATCTTTTGATAGGGAACTTATCTCTTCAACTTCCGTTCCGTCGAGTTTCTGTGTTTTTTTTTCTCTCCATATTATAGATAAAGGTTTAGGCATTTTACATTTCTTTTAGTAAAACAAACAAATGATCTCTACTTTATGTATGTTTATACACTAACAAACTAATTAGTTTTTTGTTTTCAATATTTCGAGCTAAGCCCTTTTTCGGGGATTGTTGATTTTTTTTGTCTTACCTGCTCTGTTTGTAGGAGATATCCTTTACTAGTCCCGTTTCCTCTTTTAGTTTTTGGAATATGCTTATTTAAACATGCGCGAACTAATCCTTAATAAATAACAGTACTTTGTGTCTGGGTCTTTCAGAATTTCATCCCAAGGAATATTTAATTCCGCTTTAATTCTATCATAAATTCCTTTGTGGTAAATTCGGGGATACACTGCATTATCCGATTTCCGGTTATAGCAGATAAATATATATTTCAGAACAAAGTGGTCACTGTGGCCGAGAGGACTTTCATAGAAAAGTTCATTCACCATTTCTTCTTTTTTTGTTATCAACAAGTACAGTACAGCTGGTTCACAGCCTATCCTCCTTCTGGTATATTACCTTACATGCTGTGTTAAATAGTTGTCTCTTATATTTACCAATTACCAAATAACCAATATATAAAGTTAATCAATATTATTCTTATCGGTATTTAGACTTATATATATTCAACCAATTAGTCATTTTCATTGCGCTACCTCAGGTTTCTGCTTCGCTATGATTCAATGGTGATCTTCTCTTCAACCCTTAAAATAGGCTTGTGAATGTTCTCTGGCGAATTGCATTCGTTTCTTATTTTGTGCCATCGGCACTTTCCATTATTTCCATCCTGAAAGGAACCGGAAGTTGCTTTCTGTATAGAACAGGGACAGCTTTGCTTACAGAGAGTCGGTTCTTGGAGACCACTAAGGACGATCATGTTTTACCCTCTACCTCATAGAAACCAGATAGATGGTTTTGATTCATGTGTTGAGACACAACGCTTTCGTTTTTTAGCTGGAATATTGAGACATATATACGTGTTTATATTGCTGTACGCAGATTGGATGTTGTTACCTAGTTTACATGTGCCTGAAACAAGCCTGTTGATTAACATCTATGAATAAACATGGCTATTACAAACTATTACGAGCGTGAATGTGTACACATTTGTCACGTCTTCATAGGAATTCGTGTAAATAATTGATACAGTTATGAAATGGTTTTGCAAGAAGTCGCGGATAAGATAGGTTATGCTTGTCATAAGGTTGTAAAACGAGACGTGTCCAGTTCAGAAACAATACCCCAAAACGGAACACTTGTTGGGTAGCGGCCTAAGAAATTTGCATGCGATGTTCAAAGAAGTATTTTTACGTATATAAATTTAACGTTTCTGTCAATTCCACTGTTTATACATTTTATTGACTGTCCCTTATAGTCATATGGATAGTTAAAGGTAAGAACTAATAACGAAAACATTACTTTCCTAATGTATGTGCCATGAAACGCTATTTAATTGTGTAACATTTGCAGAATAATGATAAAAAAACAAACTAATGCTAGTTTGGAGTAAAAACAAAATTCAGATCCCCCATTCGCTAAAAGATTTTTTTTTAAACAGTGTGCCACTTTCTACTTATAGAACTGCATGCCGGAAATATCGACTGGTGACAAAAAAGAAAAGCGGATGGTATATTTGTTTATGAAAAAATGAACAAACCTTTTTTTTGGAATCGATACTATAGTATAAAATATAGCAATATTTAACTGAACATTGACGTACACAGTTTTTGTTCGTTTTCAAACCAAATTCTGACTTCGTAGACACTGCATCATGAACCAAAAGACAAACAACTCAGCATTCATTCTGCACGATTTGAGTAAAATGACGCAAAATGATATACAAATAATTTTAATCGGCTTTGACGAGCGATAAACCGGAATAAAATACCCCTTTATGATATTGGTCAGTAGCAGTGCTGCTAGTTAAATTTGTGCTTACTTTTACAGGTAATACACAACCACTTTAATAATGAGGTATTATATGATTACCTTATGACTACACCGCTTCTTTGCTTTCTGGTAAGGTAAGTGTTTGTAGAGAATATGTATATATGTTTACATTACCTCTGTAGTATATCTTGACGTATTCGATGACGACTTGATCACCAAGGTCAATCTGCCACCAAGCTTCATTTGGTGCAGGATTATCGTTTGTATGTGAGCAACAACCACTTCCGAACTTCTGATTAGTACAGTTATCTACTACCTTGTCACTAATGTGCGTGTTATCATAATTTGAACTCTGACTTGTCGTGACTTTCGGTCCAAGACTGGTGTTTACTGAAATGGAAAAGAAAACACGTTATGGCACAGCAAAGGGCAATGTACACATCAGTATTTCAAATAAAGGATATGCTAAGATGGGCTACATGATATAGAAGTATTTTTTTGTTCACTTACTGGATAAAGTGCTTTTAAAACCGTAATGTCATTTTTTTGCAAATCAGGTGGAAGCACTATTTCTATCAATGTAAAACGTATACAGCGCACTAACCACACTGGCTTATTACCAACACATTCCCCTGTAGTTAAATAAACATTTGTTTTGACATAAGATCGTGCTATAAACTACAAGGTGCAGATTTAGATATTCTGTTTGTCAATGACGATAGAATTTAATAAAAAAAATCACAACATAATTTTGAGACGAATTTTTGATATAATTGCATTTAGCAAATATTGCAACGATACAATCACATTATAATGTACATGGCCTTATCGATTTGCTAGCCATGATTATACACCGTTATGCTTTCTTATCTTACTCATTTATGAAGTATTTAGGCGTCAATATGACAAAATATTTTGACATGTTAACATAACATGCAAGTAATATGTTTCGTATAAACTTCTATGCTCACGTTTATGTATTTTATGACCTTGCGATTTACGGACTTGAAAATTCTGTAAATATGTTTGTTTCTTTTCCGAACTTAAATGCAACATCGCATATCAGGATTCAGATGCGCATTGAATTCATGTCATAATGAACTTACGCATTAACACCAAAGGCAGCACTAAAAATGCTAAAATGGAACGTATGATCATATGATGATATCACGCATAATACTTCAGGAGAAGCATAATGACAATAAAAAAATATTCCGAAAGTATCCGGTCATTGAAGAAGTATCATTACTACAAAACAAGATGAATGAATTTTGGCCCAGTTGTTAGCGCGCATGGGTCTTAATGTGGGAAGAAACCGATATGACCAGAGAGAACCCACGTGGTCCGGCAGGTGACCCAATACCATCTCACGTCCGTTCGGGGAGTGGAATCCCGTCCGCCTTGGTGAAAAGTTAGTGCGCTATTTACTGCGCTACACAACCATCCCACTGACGCTCTGTACCAACCAGGAAAACAGTCTAAAAAATTGAAATTTGAGCTGCAATGTCAATATGTTAACCAAGTAAATACCTTTCGGATTTTCAGATTATGAACCAAAAAAGAAATACTACGAACGTTATCGAGTGGACAAAAAAACCGGAAGTCACGTTAAAGTCTCGTTGTGATTTCTTTTTTTTTTGCTTTGGGTGAGAAGTATTCAAGCATGAAGGCATATACAAAATAAATTATTTCTATTAGAATAACAATACTTTATAACATTTAGGCGGAAAAAAAATTACATGTATAAAAATGTGTCCAACGACACCGTAAGTGCAAATTGCAAGCTGTCACTAGTTCAGTGTCCCACGCGTCCGTTTCCAGTTAAGCTTAAACAAATATCGCTATAAGTGCCGCACAATTAAACCAAACAAAAGGTTTAGCACTCACAATTAAACCGAAAAGCAATAACATGGCTTCTCTTTGTTCATTTGCGACATAAACATTCAAAATGTTTCTTGAGTATCAACGAATACGGAGACTGCAACAGGCTTTCCGTAGCGACAACATCAGATATTTTTTTCAAAATTAAACAGACATGTCTCTGCGGTGTAAAGTTGGAGGGTAACATCCTGATGTTATTTCATATTTCAATTTTCTCTAATTATAACGTCAAGAACAGTTCTTTGCGACGTCATTTTCCATTATGACGTAAACGTTCATAGCAATTGTTTCTCCGATATAATATCGGAACGTAGTGGGTCCCCTAACTCGTTATGACTGATTATCGTATTTATACAGTCGGTAAACCTCATTTCCTTATACAATTTTAACTACCTCCAGCTAAATAAACATGATAACCAGCCATCGTTCGTTTGGGAACCTCCTTTTTAGGATTGTTGAATCAACAAACTATATTTGGAAAATTTAGACACAGGAAGGCACATGAAGAATATTTATGTGCATCTTGGAGAAATGTACATACTGTTACATACTAAAATTGAAGAGATGTTATATTCGTTTTAGAAAAGACAGAAAGAAGCGAAAGTGAAAACGTAGATATCAAATGTCTTTACAGCTGCAGTTTACTGGCAATACAAAAGTAAATGTAAACTGTATTATAGCAGATAAAACACGAACTACAAATACAGTTCGTGTCATGTTCCTGTAATTCAACGGACATTCCTATTGCCCATGAACCTCATCTGAAAATGGTTTAATTCTTAAGTTCCCCGACTTTTATTGTTCGAGGTGTATTACAATAAGATAAACAAATTGATTGACATATTTACAGGCGAATGCGCATACAATGTTTTTACTGTCTACTCTGGCCTCAACGGGGATATACATGAATCATTGGTTATCACGTGACTCATGCTAAATCATCGTGGATCTTGTGTTTATGTTGTATAAGGACTTGTTTATGTCTACAACAATAACATTTGAATTTAAGCGACATTAACCATCGTGGACCCTATCGAAGTGCATTTTGTATAGGCTCGTCCTTTAAACGTAAACAGGTGACTGCATACTCTGAATGGGTATATTAGTAGCTAGTGCGAGTACATCACAGCAGAGTTGAGTAAGGGGAAAGTAAATATGTTTCATACTATATTGTCACCTGTCAGAAAGAATATCATGACTCTGTGGTGTAAATCTTAATAAACGACAGCATGGGAACGCAATGTATGATAAATATCGAGACATATACACGTAAGACTTTTGTAAGTGCATCTTCTACATATATCAAATAAAACTTTTGTGTTAAGTTACGCTTCGAAAGTTACGCCTTGGCCCTGGATTTTCACAGATCTATGACCACTTTCTTTAGAAATCTTTACTTTACAACAGGTAAATAGTTCGACACATGCCAAGTGCTCTCTAAACGAAACGGTCTGCCCAGCCCGCCATAATTGAACTCATCAGGTGAGTTTAAAAAATGCAAATAAAATATGCATGGTCTTCTTTCCTACACGCTATGATGTAGTGCCAATGCTTTCGATAATATTAACATACTATTTAATTGAGGATATGTGTTGTACTATCCGGATATACAAGGTATATTATATATAAAGATGGTGGTATAACCTAGTCTTTCCCCCGTACCCGAGTACATGTATAAACAGTGTGGTATAACCTAGTCTTTTCCCCATACCCAAGTACATATATAAACAGTGTGGTATAACCTAGTCTTTCCCCCGTACCCAAGTACATAGATAAACAGTGTAATATAACCAAGTCTGCCCCCGTACCCGAGTACATGTATAAACAGTGTGGTATAACCTAGTCTTTTCCCCGTACCCCAGTACATATATAAACAGTGTGGTATAACCTAGTCTTTCCCCCGTTCCCAAGTACAAAGATAAACAGTGTGATATAACCAAGTCTGCCCCCGTACCCAAGTACATATATAAACAGTGTGGTATAACATAGTCTTTCCCCCGTACCCAAATACATATATAAACAGTGTTGTAACACCAAGTCTGCCGCCGTACCCAAGTAAATATATAAACAGTGTGGTATAACATAGTCTTTCCCCCGTACCCAAGTACATATATAAACATGGTGGCATAACATAGTCTTTCCCCCGTACACAAGTACATATATAAACAGTGTGGTATAGCCAAGTCTGCCCCAGTACCCAAATACATATATATAAACATGGTGGTATAACCTAGTCTTTCCCCCGTACGCAAGTACATATATAAACTGTGTGGTATAACCAAGGCTGCCCCCGTACCCAAGTAAATATATAAACAGTGTGGTATAACATAGTCTTTCCCCCGTACCCAAATACATATATAAACAGTGTTGTCACACCAAGTCTGCCCCCGTACCCAAGTAAATATATAAACAGTGTGGTATAACATAGTCTTTCCCCCGTACCCAAGTACATATATAAACATGGTGGTATAACCTAGTCTTTCCCCCGTACGCAAGTACATATATAAACTGTGTGGTATAACCAAGTCTGCCCCCGTACCCAAGTAAATATATAAACAGTGTGGTATAACATAGTCTTTCCCCCGTACCCAAATACATATATAAACAGTGTTGTAACACCAAGTCTGCCCCCGTACCCAAGTAAATATATAAACAGTGTGGTATAACATAGTCTTTCCCCCGGACCCAAATACATATATAAACAGTGTTGTAACACCAAGTCTGCCGCCGTACCCAAGTAAATATATAAACAGTGTGGTATAACATAGTCTTTCCCCCGTACCCAAGTACATATATAAACATGGTGGTATAACATAGTCTTTCCCCCGTCACCAAGTACATGCATAAACATTGTGGTATGACCTAGCCTTTCCCCCGTACCCAAGTACATATATAAACAGTTTGGTATAACCAAGTCTGCCCCCGTACCCAAGTAAATATATAAACAGTGTGGTATAACATAGTCTTTCCCCCGTACACAAGTACATATATAAACAGTGTGGTATAACCTAGTCTTTCCCCCGTACCCAAGTACAAAGATAAACAGTGTGATATAACCAAGTCTGCCCCGTACCCAAGTACATATATAAACAGTGTGGTATAACATAGTCTTTCCCCCTTACCCAAATACATATATAAACAGTGTTGTAACACCAGGTCTGCCCCCGTACCCAAGGAAATATATAAACAGGGTGGTATAACTTAGTCTGCCCCCGTACCCAAGTATATATATAAACATGGTGGTATAACATAGTCTTTCCCCCGTACACAAGAACATATATAAACAGTGTGGTATAGCCAAGTCTGCCCCAGTACCCAAATACATATATATAAACATGGTGGTATAACCTAGTCTTTCCCCCGTACCCAGTGAAATATATGAACATTGTGGTATGACCTAGTCTTTCCCCCGTACCCAAGTACATATATAAACATGGTGGTATAACATAGTCTTTCCCCCGTACACAAGTACATATATAAACAGTGTGGTATAACCTAGTCTTTCCCCCGTACCCAAGTACATATATAAACATGGTGGTATAACATAGTCTTTCCCCCGTACACAAGAACATATATAAACAGTGTGGTATAGCCAAGTCTGCCCCAGTACCCAAATACATATATATAATAAACAGTGTGGTATAACCTAGTCTTTCCCCCGTACCCAGTGAAATATATGAACATTGTGGTATGACCTAGTCTTTCCCCCGTACCCAAGAACATATATAAACAGTGTGGGATAACCAAGTCTCTCCCCCGTACCCAAGTACATATATAAACATGGTGGTATAACATAGTCTTTCCCCCGTACACAAGTACATATATAAACAGTGTGGTATAACCAAGTCTGCCCCCGTACCCAAGTACATATAAAAACAGTGTGGTATAACATAGTCTTTCCCCCGTACCCAAATACATATATAAACAGTGTTGTAACACCAGGTCTGCCCCCGTACCCAAGTAAATATATAAACAGTGTGGTATAACTTAGTCTGCCCCCGTACCCAAGTATACATATAAACATGGTGGTATAACATAGTCTTTCCCCCGTCCCCAAGTACATGCATAAACATTGTGGTATGACCTAGTCTTTCCCCCGTACCCAAGTACATATATAAACAGTGTGGTATAACCTAGTCTTTCCTCAGTACCCAAGTACATGTATAACCATTGTGGTATAACTAAGTCTGTCTCCCGTCCTTAAGTACATGTATATACCAGGAGAAATTGAAATGTCATATTTACGGACTGGCGTGTACAAACTAAATCAATCACGACATACATAATGTAAATCTAAAATTTTGATAAATTATGACTACAACTTTGAACATTTGATTCAGTGTAATAGTCCTGCATATTTACAGGTGTAAGCCCTTGCTACTATAGTCTATAATCACTGATTGTTATAAAGAACCTTGGTATTGAGCTATATACACAATGCATACATTTGTATATAATGCATTACATATTGACAATTACATGTTATTATGGTACACTTGGACAGTCGTAAGACGAAGTGTAATTGGTACGTTGATATCAAGCTTTAATACTACGGTTCAAAGAATATATTCAACATTAAGGATAGCGTATCTCATGTCATTACATTTAATTAATGTACACATGCAATCGTCGTGTCTACTATGTAGTTTTAAACATGTTATCTGCATTATGTAAGTATTAAGCCTGATAACGTTTTAATAGGGAACATTTCAAAGGTTTGACAGTATATACATGAACTGCATTGTACCAGGTTTATATCTGAACAAATCGTTTGATTCTTTTACTGCATCAATCAAGATACATCGTTTTCTTAACAATACCACGATAACGTTAACGCCAACAAGAATATTTTACATCATATTAAATAAGATTGCCCCGCTATCTTAATACGAAGAAGTGATGAGGAAGCTAAGCGGAATCGCGACAATCTTACAATTTGTACCTTTTAGTGAACCACTATGATATTCACCAGTTTATTCAGTGACAGCGTTCATACATACACAATCGACACCGAATGTTCATATAATAGGAACACTTGCATACTAAAAGGGATCATTTTCGCGATGCATATATTAAGTCAGTCAGTAGAATATATCTGATATAAATATTGCTTGACTTTACTGAGGTTGTCTTAAACCTGTCGTTACTCGTCACCTGTAGTAACAGTTTGTTAGATCTGGACAATACAGACCGATATTTCTAAGCTTTTTTCAAAGTACTTTTATCCGTTACACGTTCACAGGTTTGTATGCTACTTATAACTGAATCGAACTATTATCATTCGTGCACATAAGGGCGTATTTACTGAGGATAGCCTCTGTGTAATACATTTAATAAATTCAGTTGTACGCCTTTACTGTGTTTACATTACTGTGTTTTACTTCCTGCACAGCCCACACACATTCCGCGAACTCAAAGGGTATATTTACTCAAATGTCTCGTTATACCTAACTGAGCTTTATTTAAATACCGGGTACTTGTAATTTAAGCACAGATAGTGACTTTGAATATATTATTATATTTTTCACTTAAGTATGTCTAGTGATCACAGAATATTGAGTCCCACTGGAATATATGTAGCTCTAGAAAAGTCTCCAACAAGATGCACAGAACAATGAAATATATTCGTAGTAAATTAGAATATTTAGAGTAGTGAAACTAGCGTCCATGAAGTAATTGATAGAGTATATTGTTGGAATATTTCGCAGAGAGACATTGTCAATGATGAATAGAAAAAGGAAGACTGGATGCAGCGCCTGATAATGTGATTGTGCCAGACTAGTGTCTGTGCATATTGGTGAAGTCATTTTTTTCAAATTCATTTAACATATATGCATCATCATCTAAAATATAGCACATTATGTTGTATGTGGGTATTGTTACTGTAGATATGTTTTATCGTTACATGTTAAATTTTCATCACGCCTACAGTCCCCTGTTTGTACAGTCATGTTATAAAACACGTGTAATGATAATATAACAGAGATGCCTTGAAATCCTGAGAAATGAGAACAATGGGAAATGTTAAGACAGTTCAGTGAATATGCAAAATGACAGGTGTTTATCAATCTTAACACAAATATAATATATTTGTTTCATTTTCATGTTTGAAATGCACTGGACAAATGGATGCCGTCAGTGATCAAGGTGATACTAATTTCTTACATCCCTTGTTTTTGAGAAGTTAAACAGCGTCATTCAGTAGTGTAAGATACGTGTACATGCCTGTTCAAAGTCGTGACTAGCTTTAAGAAGCTGGTGATTGGTTGTTGTTTCCCCTGCTTTTTTATTTCCTTTGTCGAGGGCGTTATCCTCTTTGCCACCCGACAATAAACCCACTTTTTACCTTTGCCTATGTATAGGCAAGGATTATTGATCAGGTATATTTATCACCGTAAAGCAAACTAGAAAGTATTCATAATCTGCCTGCCAACTTTTTTATAAAAGTGATCCTATGGTACAGTTTAAGCTTACAGAAATCAACAAAAATAATAGTAATAATTAAGAGCTTTGTAATATCGAGTACATCATTCATCCATTTTAGATCAAGGGTCGTTACTGATAAGTTTTGATTTATCAGTTAGTACTTATGATTCTCTAAACGCTATTGTGTAACAGTCACGTATAATGTAGCATTAAACAGAATATTTTTCCGAATAAACTCAATATGCAAAACAAAACAAAGAGTGTGTAATTCGATCTTGTCCTTCGTCGAGTTTTCTTTGTCTGACTTTGATTATTTCTTATTATACCTTTCTACTGTAATATTTCTACATAAACGGCTTTTATTTTATATTTTCGTTCGGTCATCTAATCTTTAAAAGACATCAAATATCTGAAGTTGGCGATAAAAACAGCCATATGTGAAGGGATACATGTGTCAGTGAGAGAATCGTTACTGTGTGCACTGAACGTAACAACAGGTGACGGAACACCTCGGTCTGTCCCCATTTGAAATCGGTATATCCTGTTTAGATACACCCAATCTTAATCTATAAACCAGGAAGTGTATGTAATGAGTGATATATGATATTAGAACATTATCATCCCATCTAGTAAAAAGCATCAACTGATGTATTTTTGTCTGTATAAAATGGTGTAAAGTTCATTTACAAATAGTTTTGTATGATTTCGTTGACAAATATCTCAAATTGATTCTAGATATGATACATTAACCAATTAGTTTGCTAATATATCACATAACCTAATTGTTCTATTGAAAGTGATTTTTGTTTTTTGTGTTTCTTTTCTTTTTATATTTTTAAATAGTCGTTTTAAATCCGGGTTAGTTGAGTTTGAATCGATCGACGCGTTGTTTGATTGTCTGGTTGAGGAGGCATTCTACCGTGTTCTACATAACTGCATATATTGTCATAATCTCAGCACAATGTTATGCTTACTGTGACCGATATGACACAAGATACAGTCATTTATGACAGGGAAGTTGTTGAACTTGTGCCACTAAATAAGACACTGTGGATGTGTAACTGAAATGTTTGTAAGGGAAAACAGTATCCAAATGTGAAGAAAATCGTTTCCACTCCAACCTTTGATCTATCTGCGAGTAGGCGGAAAACAAACAATATTGACTCCATCAATTCTTATCTACCGCATTTAATATCGAGTTTTATATGGATATTGTGTACCTCAAAAATTGTGTATCCATTTTAAGTTGGCGCACTAAATTTTTAATAATATGGTTTTGCCATAATGTTTGCTGTAGCCAGCAAGTCGACTGCTAGGGTTTTCTATTACAACTTTATTTTTTTTTAGTATCTAGTCATAACCAATTTCGTTGATATTTGCAGAAGGTTACTAATTTATCACTTTTCATTGTACTTATCCGCTCTTTACTTTCTTAATCTAAAATTATTGAAAAGATAGGATGTCGATAGCTATAAATTTAGACTCAAATCACGATCTTTTAAGAAGTCAATTAAAATGCATTTTTTATTAATCACTTTTACACACATTAGACAACTGGAATATATGGTTGACACAAAAATGACCTAATCTATACTAATAATGTACAAGTGCAAAATCGGTACTTTCAACGATCTTTAAAGTACCAATTACAATCACTACAGCCCGACATGTGCATCAGAAACGTAAATTCGCACCAAAAGGGAAATAATCCTTTCTTCAATATAGCGTAAATGGAAAGTAGTAGAAAATCAAGTTTGTTTTAAAATATTGTATATTTGATGTAAAAGCATTATACCTTTGTAAATATGTATTGATCAATTATCAGCCATCGATTTTTGTTGATGTTTATACGTTCTTATATAAAACTGGTATAGTGATATCGACTGCGGACGTAGTTCGGGGTCTATATTATTCCAGCAGGTCAATATATAGCGTAGTAATGGAGACAATTGTTCTAATTTTCATATAACATTGCATGTCTTTAGATAATATGAGAAATTAGATTGTCAAATAGTGGAGTGGTTTTCGGAACGAAATATCCTGATCTGAATTCAGAAACATAAAGTCGATATGGTCACGTGCAATAAAAGTGGGTCGAATACTTTATATCAACGAACCTGGGACCAGGGATTGGCTAATTAAGATACAGGGGAACCAGACCATATGTCATATTGAATAATAATGCGTTCGAGTACATGTACTATTTTTCAACAAACCGTTTGTACTTATATAGAATATAAGTATATGCGTGTACATCAACGTGAAATAGGCACAGCAACAACTTGATGAATGTCAGGAAATTAAGATATACAGTAACATTAGCTTGTCGGTGATACAAAATGAGACGTGACGTCATAAACGTTTGCTCATACAGAAAAGCAGTATTCTTTCAATTATGGTCACGCTGCCACAAAAGCACAGAAGTAAAAAAAAAAAAAACACAGCTGAATTACGCTTTCATTTGTACAAAATATATATTCAAAGTATTCTTTAATTATGGTGGAATATAAAACTCGGGCTCGGGATCCGAATTTTGTAATAATTTAACCATCATATCCCATACTAATACACGTTATACATTCAATTATTACACACGCACATATACTTATTATGTTTACATAACACCTTGTTATGTAGCGCAGGATGTCAAAGAAAACATTACCATATATTTTTGAATGATCTTAAATGCAATGTATTCACACATTACATATCGTACATATCTGTAATTGCTTCCGATAACATGCATTTTACTCGCCTGAATGTTCTTAAAATGAAACGTTTAAGAATTTGGAATGGAGTACAGGTTAAAGTGCAGACAGGAATTATTTTGTTAATTGATTTCCCTTGGTATGAAATCTTCTGTACATGTTTGGTACACATAAGGTCAAAATACGGTACCTGTAGATATATGGTTACTAACACTTAACAACACTAGAATCGCTCGGTTTGAATCTGCTGCCTGTCATCAGTCATTTGTTTATCTTTATTTCTTGGATCACACATGTTACAATTCACGAAAAGCAAGTGCATTTTATGCATTTAGTGCTAAATGTTTAAATCACACTGAAGTTGTACTTGGCTGCAGAAGGAAATGATATCACTACTAAACATGAAATTAAAACGTCATCCATAATCACATGTGCATTCTTTGCATGAGACATTACGTATGAACTGAATTCATCAAGGTATATCATACAGATATTAAATAGTGACATCATCAATATCTGACCCGAGGTGCTGGTAGTTGACGAGGTTTTGATCTACAAAGCAGGATGCATGGCATTTACATTTATTGACTCTTTTTGAATATTATGTTTCAGGAGGTTTTCAAGTTCAGATATTTTTGGCGACATATTTCAAATCCATCTTCTATTCAAAAATATTGTACAATTGTATATATTTTAATATATATATATATATAGTATGTTTTACTATAATAATCTGCGGAGGAAAACCCCGCTGTAACATTTACAGGCAGTCAGATGACGGTTAAATACTACCCAATATGAAATAGTATCACTTGTGTCCAATTACAATATCAATACATTGTCTGGTCAGATTTTCCAATACAGTATCATTTGTGTCCGATTACGATATCAATACATTGTCTGTTCAGATTTTCCAGGTTTACTCAGTCATGTTGTCTCGTATAAATGTGGAACATCTCTCTCCCTATATCCAAGTTGCTCATAACTGCTGTCACCTGCAGACATCTTCGTGATGCTTTCTACTCTTTCCTGGGCGCCTATAACGGCATAGGTACCGTCTGAAAAATGACAAAAAACAAGTACACGAAACTGCATTAGATATGAATGTTGGCCTATGATCGACTATCAGATACAAACATAAAAACTCTTTAATTATTTCAGATGTTCAGCTATAGTCAGTTCATGTTATGATATACTTTTGTATGTATTGAAAAATGATATTAAATAAGTGTGAGTGAATTTTTAAACCTGAAATCTACTTTAGGTGAGATTATGTGCGTTGTTTTGTTTGTTTTTAGACTAAATAGAGATATTCATGCAAAACCTGTTTCTGTCCGTCGTTCCTGTCCAAAACTCGGTAAAGATATATCTGTCATAGTGGTAGACCTCGTGGTGTTCTGATGGATCATTGAACGATGTCTTCGTGCCTGTACAATTATCACGAGGGCCATGGCAACTATTACCACTCCACAGCCGCTACCTATACCAATTGCTGCCACGTTGATGTCATCTTCCTTACTTGGTAAAGTGACAACTACAAGATATGTGATATATGCATAATCTTATTTTCATTTTGTTATTCAGAATTGTTTCTTAACAAGTTTTGTCTGACATTGTTCAATACATTATGTTTTTCATCAAATCTATTGACACAGATTTAATCTTTTGAACTGTAAACACCATTCCAACATTTTTATCTCAATATTTGTAATAATATTTTAATTAATTTAATCGAACTTTTGCAGATCAAATGTTTCCTGGTATCATCAGTTTTGTAAGTATATAATGTTACGAACATTCGTAACACACATTAATACATGAAGCTGTACATTATGCACCCATTTACAATGCTGACATCATAAAACTAAAATGGTACATATACCGTTACTTTTGCAAGATGTTTAATGCATATGCTCATTTATATATTCTATATTATTAAAAAAGGATCATTGTGAATTATAAACAATTTTATACCTATACATACTTCAGCGATAATCACAATGTATAATATCTATATATGTGTGTGTAACTGTATTTATGTACAGTATGTATGTACATGTAATTGCTTGCCGCACGACTATCTTTGTTAAGCTTGCCTCCTTTGTAACAAAGGTGCATGGTGTATGTCAGTTATCAGGTCAATTATGGATTTCATTAACATATAAAGATCATGAATTATATTCCGCAAGATATTCAAAACATGCAAAGGACTTTCCAAGAATTCTAAGAAGGCATTATGAACATATAAAAACATGATTTTACCTTTTATGTCACACCTATGGCCAGTTAGTCCATCTATACATGACGTCATACAGTTCCCAGTGTCTTTGTCACATCTCCCATCTTGACAATAGCCACACCTGTCTACACATTTGCTACCATGGAAGCCGGAGACACACTCTAAAGACAAAATGATGGATGGAATCAATAGCTAATGTTTTTGTCTGTGCAAATCAGATAATAGTATTTCGTTGCCTTTGACTACTGCAAACATTTACATAAACCATGCAAGTAAATAATAATGTCGCCATAACTGACACTAATGTAAATAATCAAAAGAAGACATAAGATAACTTGTTTTATTTCGACAAAAACATGGTCAGATTTAAACCATTTAAACCTGTCCTCTTATCAGTGTCGAACAGTCATTCCACGAAATATGTTTTGAATGTACAATCATTATACGTGGTGGAGATGTATCTAGCTGTAGATCCCTACTGGCTCAATATTGTGTCATCACACCTCATGGCGTCATGTCACAGAATTAAAATTACAACCATTATTTTAAAACGGACATGGAGTAAAAAAAACAGCCCGATAACATATTTTTTAATGAATTTCTTTTTTCATTCTCCCCGATTTCATATGGAAATTATGTTAATGAATCTTACCCTTCGTTCGCTATTTGTTTTCATCTGGATCTACAAACCTCAGATGAAATTGACTCTCATGTTAAATTATAAATGTATAACTTAAGGTACGACATTGCTATTATATAAAATATAATATAGGACGTCAGATAATGCACTACATGAGTATATATCAAGATTTCAAGCTACTTCAACACAATACCTATGCATTGTCCGTTCTCCTGAAAACAAGTATCGTCCTTGCAGTTGTCCGGGCAACTCAGAGAACAGTCGCTGGCATGGTATTCTGGTTCACATCCTTGAGATACAAATTAAGGAATATATTATTCACACCATGTCATAACTAACACAGAGGAGGAACACGCTTACTAGTACATATGTACCTACATGTGCATGTAAGATAATGCTTCAGTACATATATGTACATAGATGATCAGTTTCCTAGTATAAACCTGTACATATAAGATCAGTTTTACAGTGCATGCCTTGACATGTCACAGTACATACATGTACATGTATAAGTAAGATCAGTTTCCTAATAAATACCTGTACCTTTCTGATCAGCTTCCCAGTACATACTGATACACGATATTTTGCAGTACTTACCTGTAGATGTACCATTAATTGCACAGTAACTTCTTGTACATGTAAGACGAGTTTTCAGTACATACGATACCAGTACATGTTAGAGGTTTGTTTTCATTATTTACCTGTACATGTACGATCATTTTCACAGTACCTACCCGTACATGTAAGATCAATTTCGTAGTATCAACTTGCACATGAATTATCAGTCTCACAGTACATACCTATGCACCGACCATTAGTCTGATTACAAAATGTATCCTTGCATTTGACCGGGCAATTCATATCACACTGATTGCCATGATACCCAACAGCACATTCTGAAACAAAGAAATTTATTGGAATCATGAACATTGGTTTATGCAACAAAGTGTGCTTTTTCAAGGAATAAATGTGTTCCACCATCCACATACGTATTTGTAAAGTGTGCATTAACAATGGATTAAAGTTGTTCCAAACTACAATAAAAAAGTATAAGTTGATGGCGAAACCAGGTTTCGGGGAAGGAATACTAACTTGAACCATATATTTCATAAAACTAATATCTACAACATTTATAACAGGTCATTCGGTCGTAGAATACGCTTTCTCTGCCAACGATATGGGCTGCTGTGGCAGATATAAGGTATTTGATACGGAAGAAAAGGATTAATCGCTTTAAGTGATTTTTGTTTCAGAACTTAAGGCATAAAATATGACAGCTTTGAGCTTTTATATAAGCAGAGAATGTCGGACTATTACTCAGTACTACATTATACCACGAAAGTGAACGACCGTTAAAATAAAGTATGTGTATCCTAAAATTTGAAAGACACTTGACAATAACTGTCATAAAATATATATATATGTTAGGGAAATCCTCTTAGTCATAGAACAATCATCATAAATGAATTTCAATGAATAACTAAAATGATATGATATATTGTGTCTCTTTTAAAATCCATCTTAAACTGTAACATATTGATACACAATATGCTGTAATATACAATACCTTCACATTGTCCACCGAACTGACTACATGTGTTATCTTTACAAGCGATAGGACATGTTTGTTGGCACGTGCTTCCGTGGAATCCTTGTTCACATCCTGTAAATGGCACCAATATGATCGATGTCTACCCGATGAGTTCGGAAATGAATTACGACGGACATAGTTAAGACTTCTAGCTATAAAGTTCTAGTCTAGCCAAATTTAGTTTTTATGTTTTTGTAAATCCCATCTTTATGATTTGGTCTGGTTAGCTAGGTTTGTTTATCTTGACAACTGCAAATATCATAACAACGCACACGCCTTACGGTCAAACACACAAATAATTTATTTTCTTGCTTCTCTAAAATCAAACATTTTTAACCATATATTCGTTCAGAGGACATTTGACAATGATATTTTAGATAGCATGAATCATAATCTAGCTTACGTGTACAGAATCCGTTTCCCTGAATACACAAGTTGTCTTTACAGTTATTGGAACACGTCTGGTCGCAGGTGTTCCCATATAACCCGGGAACACATTCTGAATTTATTCAATAAAGGATAGCTTTTGTTAACTCAACTGAACAAATAATCGAACCAATAATTTTAGCTTAGCATGTTATTGTAACCAAAATCTTAAAACTAAATTAAAATGTTTGCTTTACATGCATCATTTGTATGTCCATGTTTCTCTAGTTCTTCTGTGATCATCTTATATAAAAAAAAAATACTTCAAAAAAATTTGAAAATGAATATTCAACATATTGATTATTTCTAATCACATTTTCAAATGCATGACAAATGAATCATTGTATGCTTGTAAATTTGATACAAAAATGTAGCTAAATGCCAATCATGAAGTTAGAACAGTTTATCAATAGCATTATTACCTGTACAAAACCTGTTACCCTGGATACATATGTTGTCTTTACAATAGGTAGGACACGTCTGAGTACAGGTACTACCGTGATATCCGGCTAGGCATTCTGAAGTATTATATTGGCAAATATTACTTTAATATAAGTATACTAGTTACTCCTGATCTAAAACTTAATTATTCTAATTTTGTTAATACCGATAACTGAAGCGAAATGCCTTAAGAAAATACATATGGAGCAACTAGTTATAAACTCAAAAACATTTTTTTCTGAAAAGCACTAACGTCATTTTGTTTTGTTTACATATATCTGAATTACTTAAGCGTATTATTGTTTGATGCACAGGCATAGTTATGTTAACTTGTTTCACAAGTTATGTTGTGTTCTCACTTAAGTCATTGTTCATCATATCAAGTATATAATGAAGTTCATCATATCGAGCATATAATGAAACCCACCCAATACATAAAACGGTAAATATACAGCGAATATCTGGTAAGCGTCAATTCTTTATTGTTAATTTCTTGGTCTGTCCGGCTTATACAATTTTGCAATTACTCAATACACAATTTTACAGAATAAATAGTAGATTCCCTGCGTTGACTTTGTCGCCAAACAGGATGTATACACGTTAATACAAATTCCCCTTGAAATTATCTTAATCATAACTAAATTTCAATGTATTGCTTTCGTTTCAAGTTTATGTGAACAAGTGTGGTACCATTGATTGGTATTTAGTGTGAAACTATATGTCACGATTCAACTCAAGGATTCGAATACGTGAACAGGTTTTGTTAAGATCTGTGTTTTGACCTTTTCTGATTTTTTCTCTCTTCAAAATGTAGCATTACTGGTACATTTCTGATAGAGTGTAAGCTAAAGTATTGTGGTATATATTTCTCGGTATGTTTTATTTTAACACATCAATTGATTGATTTATCTCTCATTATTTTTATTTTATTTCGTATTTACACTTACTTATAACATCAAAGGAAGCAAAAATAATATAACCTTCTTTTGACAAAACTCTGCAGTCAATTATATGATCACAATTGATTGCAAGAATACAGAACAAAAGCTATAGGTATCAAAACATACATGTACGACTGCTTTTTCCAAATAAGATTTCATAGTCAGCGTTTATGCAATGAGAAAACTGGACATCTCAGAGTCGTTCAAAGAAGCATTTATAAGTTGCGCTAGTGAAAATATATCTGCACGGTTATAATTTCTTTCACATAGTTATTTACAAAATAGGGATATTCCTTGCGGAACACTCATGTAGAAAATGGGTGTTGTCCTAGCTCCTACTTTAAAGTGTCGTATCACGTTATCTATATTAACATCTTGTTTACTAATTAAACTAATTATCGGAACAGTCTAGAAATAATTAACGCTAGCAAAAAATTGGAAATACATATTTGATAGTAAATGGAACAAAAAAGTATATCCCCTTTTTAATGTTAGATTACTTACGACTACATTTTCCGGACAATTTGTCGCAGACCGGATCGACACAGTTCGGGGAGCAGGCGACACAAAGAGGACCGAAGAAACGGTCTTCACAGCCTAATTAAAAGTAAGCATGATGTATTGATAGAGTATATCATGAAAATGATAAACAATCAAGGACTTTATATCTTTACTTAAACCACTGTTGAATTATTAAATTTTAAATAATATTAACTTTTGCGTTTATTTGACAATACTTACATGAAGGCTACTGATTCAATTTACATGTAACGCCAAATTTGTATCCACTCTAGGGCAAATACTTAACTTTATACATTAAAAGCCACCGAGCGCTAACATCCGGGCAAACAAGAGAGAAAAAGTTAAAACAACTGGTTTCATAATTGTTGTACAGTAAATAAACCTTCTATATAATTATGATACTTATCTTACATGGCATATCATTTAAAACCTGGATGCAGACTGTGTCACATCATGAGGAGGTTAGGTAACATAAGAATGTTTTAAGACCAGGTTTATGTATTCACGAGGGAACAATAAGTACCAGGGGTAAGCTTCCGTTATCCCTGAACACATTATAAAGTTGTCGGATAACAGGTGTCCAGCGAAGCCATCATGCGAGAAATTAGATAAGTACCAATAAAATCAAAACTGTGATATTGAAATATAACCTAAATATATATCAAGGCACCTCTACATATTCCTTACACTAATGTAATATCTCCATATAAAGTTAAATCTTTAAGTTGATATAACAAATCATTACATTGATATCTTACCTGTACACACACTGCTATATTGGTCACAAATTTTGTCTTGACAGTTATTAGAACACGATTGGTCACACTGGATGCCATGGTACCCATTGACACAAGCTAAAAAAACATCATACATAACTTGGTCTGAGTATGTTGTTCGTTTGAAATTGCGGAACACATCAATGAAATATTTTTATTATTATGAAAAGGTTAGTTTGAAATAAGAGATAATATATGATATCTATAATTATAACTTTTTTACAAGTAAAATATTGAAAAATATGTATTCTATAAAAAAAGCGATATTTTAGTGAAAATGTAACTTTTCCTGATTTGACGAATTAAACACTGATTACAAACTTCCATAAGAAAAATTACAGATGACCTATATGGTCAAAGTCTGGCTCGCTGAATTATAATAAGTCCTCGATAAAATCATATAAATATATATATATAGTAAATGATAAATAAATAAGTCCTTGCGAAGGAAAATATAGAAAAGAAGAAGGCAGAAAGGCCTAGCGGACGATCTGAAAAAAATATGTTTTTATTCTCTCTCTCTATATATATATATGAATTGTTTATTTATATTACAATAATTATGAAACAAGTTATTTCAAGTTATACAAATCACTCGTGTTGGCCTTGATGTTAGCGCGCGGGGGTCTTAATGTGGAGGAAACCGGAATACCCGGAGAAAACCCATGTGATCGGGCAGGTGACCCCGGCCGCCTTAGTGAAAGGCAAGTGCACTATTCACTGCACCACCCGAGCCAAACCAGACTTTGTAGGTCAGCAATTCTAACTGTGTGATCGGAGGAGCCTAATGTCAAATGAAACACCGGGTCAGCGTCTTCAAGGCTCAAGTCATGCTAAATGATGGCCGAAAGTCAAGGGGAACCTGATCATCTCTGACAGTGATGAAGGATAACTTACAAAGGTTGTGTTTATATTGATCATAAAGGTAGGTGGTGACACAACCCTGCCTTGTTTATCGACCACCCACTTTTCTAGATTTGGCGCTTATGAAATACAATTATACGTTTATGAAAACTGTATTCACCTTCACAGATACCAGTATCCTGCATGCACATTCTGTCTTTGCAATTTGTTGGACACGTATGTTGACACATGTTGCCATGGTATCCTGAATCACATCCTGAAAGTATCAATTATGTGTAAGGAAAAATAAACTAAACAAGTACAAAATATTTCACAAAGCTCTATGCTGAATGGTTATGTACATGTAAAAATGTATGCATATGCGATAGACGATTACACTCGTTAGTCATGATATACGTACATGTATTAGTGTATTTTGGTTCTTAAAAAATACCCCCAAAACAAACAAACAGAACAGTTGCAGAAAGCGTACGTTACTTGGATTACTTATTGATACATCTGATGCCATTACTATTTAAGTGCGAAGGTAAGATTTGAGTTTGACGTACTGTTTAACCTTGATTTAAACACGAGTTCACAGTTGTTAAGATTAATGAACCCCGATATTATCCATTTAGCTGATAAGTTAGACAAGCTGAAAAATTATGAATATAAGGAACAAGCAGATTGATTAATAGTTTATCACCCGCAGTGTGAATGGGAATAAGTATACATGTACGTAAATTATATGAAAGTCTTAGACTTGTTCAGTATTTAAACATTTAACGATCAATATTATGATATACCTGTAGTACAGAAACCGTTGTCCTGGGAACATGTATTGTTTTTACAGTTGGCTGGACAGGTCTGATATACACATATTGCCATGGAATCCAACAACACATTCTGTAATTGATAATCAATTGTTTGGAAATCATCTTGATCAAATTTTATCTTTCTTTCAAAGAATTAAATAATTACTAATTTTATCTTTTTAAGACAACCAGGAAAGGTGGATACCCCGATACCTGATTACCTTGAAATCGGAAAAGAATTTTCTAATCTCATAATATATAATATAAATATAAAACAATGACAAACGAATGCACTGAATTTATATTACAACAATTATAAATCACGTTTTCCTACTTATACTAATCACATGTTAGTTTTTTTCATTTGAAATGATACCAGAGAACACCCCCTCTTCCCCCCTCCCCTCCCCCACCCGAGTGAACAATTCCGAATTGTGCATTGTGCATTGTATTCCGCAGGTGTCATTTAAATATTCTACAACAATACATGAACAATTCTATAGGCTATTAATAGTCTATCAAATATGTTTTTTACACCTAAAGGATAAGTTCTGAAGTGTTTCCTTTCTTACCACTACTAAAAGAAATCATGTGTAAGCGATATCCAGTATCTACGACACGTGACCATGTATCACGCGTTATTTTGTATTGAATAATAGTATGTATGACATGGAAGTACAAACATATATGCATATCGCAGTGAACTTAATCATTAACGAATATCTTCCTATGCAATGACACAATAAATACGAAGGGACCTAAACCTTGGCGACTTTAATTTTGCTCGGAAATAAATGATAAAAGAACATGAATAGAAAAAAAAACTGTCGCAGAAGGCATAGATCGCCTTTTTCAAGATGTTTGATTCCTCAGGAACCACATTTCCGTAAGACTATTGATCGTTAACTTTACGGTTAATTTCAAATATTTGTATCAAAACTTTACCTGGAGGTGCTGGCAAAACAATAAGTCAAAACGAGTGACACAATTACCTCTCCGTTAAAGTAAAGAAATATATACCCCAAAACATACCTATATGTGTCTTTATTGCTGTAAAGACCTGCTTCATATCCTAAAATTGCCCGATTTTTTGGTTCAGTCAATAAAAACAATATGGAATATTGTTTACTGATATCTAAATGTCCTTAATTCTACTGTTAAGCAGTAAATTATCTTTTGTCATCGTTAATGTTGATCGGAATCATTTAAAAGCATTGTAAAGGTTGATATAACCACTTGAATTATGTATTGAAAACATTTAAAAAAGAAATATCAATGGGTACCAACACTAATAATTATAATTACTTAACAAAGTAGTTAAAGCTACTTAAAGCAAATAAGTTGGAAATAATAGTAGTTGCATCAACACTCCCTACTCCTTTTGTTAATAGAAGAACTTACGATCACAATTTCCGGATGTTTTGTCGCAAACAGGATCGACACAGTTCGGGGAACAGGCAGCACAAAAAGGTCCAAAGAAACTGTTATCACAATCTGATAAGATATGAAATTAATATCGGATAAACTTTTTTCCGTTATGGATAGTATCATCAAAACAGAAGGCCAAGGCATGTTGAATATGCAATATGTGTTTTGTTTACTCTACCGAAATATACATGTACCAATGGTTCAATTTTTCAAATCAATTTGGTTGAGTTTCGAGTAATTCTTCACAAATACATCAAATAAAACATAATGGAAACGCAAAACAATAACATGTCCGCAGATCACAACATACAAGAGTATTCAAAATAGGTTCTCACTTCATAATTCCTAGAAGAAGGAAACCAGCGTATCCTTGCGTGAATGGTTGCATAAATGGATGTCAAAATACGATTTCGAGAGAACACGTTTGAACTCGTTTAAACCAAACAAGCATCAAATAATTGCTTTTAATTAAATCCGAGTAAAAATGCTTATTTTCGTTCTAGAATGAAATACAAGCATTTAAACTGATAAAGGTTAGCAACATTAAACGATGTACCTTTAGTCACAAGCATTCTCGTTTGAAGAGCAGCATAAATAAAAGAGGCGGAAGGATGTATTTCCTTTTACGTAAGTGGTGCGGTATGCATTGAATACATATGTAATTATGCTTAGGAAAGGTTTTGTCTGTGCTGATAAGAGAATGGAAGGGGATCAGATTCACAACAAAACCCTCATTCATATCCGTTTTTAGTTTCAATCGGCAGTACCGTATCCCGTGATATCAATATATGAGGATGCAAACAACTACATATTCTATATAAACGCGGACTTTCAAACTAACCATGTCATTGAAAATGTTTTATTTTTTGTGTCAGAAGAACTTTTATCTGAACCAGAATAGCTCCTGCAGTCCTATCAAAATATTTATTTGATCGATCGTATCATTGCCTACGTACACGTTCCCTCACATAAACCGTTTCCTTGATCATACATTTTCCCCTCACAGTTTACCCGACATTATTGATCATAAATGTCGATCCCATTGACAAAAGCTGAATAAACACGGTACATTCAATTATTGGATGGTGTTTCGACAAAACGTTACAAAGCACATCAGGTACTTTTAAATCAAACAAGTGAAGCCAAATTAAATCCAAGACCATATTTCATTAAGGCCTTAATGCAAGAGGTGATATTACCAAATATATTACCAAATGTGTCATATTATCAAATTAGTACTAAAAGGGTGACAAAGTACATGTATTTGTATAGATATAAGACAATGTTTATTTCATTGAACTCCGTTGATATAGCATTAACAATCAATGTGATTGACACAGCCTTGGTAGCGAACGGGCATTATGAAGTGTTTCCCTCTAAAGCCGCAAACAACGTTATAGTAAATGTAGAGTGGTTCATCTGTATCAAATGTAACATTTTTCATCTG
The DNA here is from genome assembly GCF_002113885.1 of Mizuhopecten yessoensis. Classification (NCBI taxonomy): domain Eukaryota; kingdom Metazoa; phylum Mollusca; class Bivalvia; order Pectinida; family Pectinidae; genus Mizuhopecten; species Mizuhopecten yessoensis. The sequence goes on along the minus strand of NW_018403534.1, from coordinate 20,055 downwards.
TAAGTTGCTGTAACTAAATCAAAATTTACTGATTGAAATATAAAGTGTATGAGTTATACCTTTGAAACATCATAATCTTATATATTCTGTATACGGTGAACTTTGCTGGCCAATATCGATCACATCGATCGCCATTAGAGACACGATGTCAAAATAGTTCTATATCAAAATTCATTAATACAATTTCGATTTATTTTTCACTTATATATGTATAAACTACAACACACAGTTAATAAGATGACAACATGTGTCCGATTACTATAATGTTAGTCACAAAAATGGATGAAATTGAGACTACTAGGAAAGCAATACAAAAATCAGTTTAGGCCAGCAAGAGTAAAACAATACTGTAACTTTATTCCTGGTTCATCTCCACATCACTGCATGTTTATCATAAACTCACCAAAAAACCAATATTGTATGTTTTAATCATAGATACAGGTATTTTATAAGACTTTTACATACCCAGGGATGTAAGATAGGGAAATTCCACACGAGGGATTTTGCCAAATTTATAAATCCCGAGGGTGGAATTTCCGTATTCTACACCCTTGGCCATAAAAGAGTCATATCAGCTCAAAAACCACGAAAATGAGTTTGGACTGGCAACCATTTTGAAAATATCAATTTTTCATGTGACCTTTTTAAACGAAAACGAATCTGTCAGCCAGATTTAGAATACTCCATAATTCCAAACAAAGTTTGCGCAGAATAAATGATCACATCTTTCTAAGGTATACGGTAAATATATCGTAAAAGGTTTAAATTTAATCACGTCGCCTTTTCCACATTGCAGCATCGGAGATTTCCAAACTCGTGACGTGACGTCATTGTTGAGCCATTGTGACGTCACGTCACATGAAATGGGATGTAAGATAGAAATTTCCCTCACCCCTTTCTTACCATTGACAGCTGTATCTTACACATGGAATGAGATAATGACGTTTTACTTACCTGAGCAAACACCGGACTCCACATTGCACACGCCATTCAAACAATTTGTCGGACATGCTGTACAAACAAGCCCGGACTTATAAAATTCCGGCGCACAGTCTAAAAATAATAAGACGTTACTGTGTATCATAATAAGTGTGTTATTACGTAATCACTGATGATTCAAAGTATTAAACTATAATTATCAATGTGATAAAATAGTACAGAATTTAATAGGTGTGTAATCTAACAGTTAGTTTAATAGTATTATAGACAATGGCACTTCGTTGAAATAAAGAAAACAATATTGCGATAATGAAAACAATAGTAAACAACTTAATGGAAAACATTCGTGATGTAATTTGTATGTCAACGAATGAAATTATCTTATATTCTAATGATATATGAATAAATGTGTAAATGACAAACTGTTCAATGTATTTGCTCTTCAGGTGCCTAGTAACACTGAATATCTGAAACAATGGCAATAATTGTGCAAAATTCAACGTCTTCTTTTGTGAATAACACATTTTTGTATAATTCCTGGAGTTTTGTCAATTTTCACATTTGTTTGATATATATCGATATGAACATTCGTCTATTACAGTTAAAAAATCTACATAAAATGTATTTACTTACATGTACACTGGCCGCTGTTAGGATGACACAGGCTATTAACACAGGTTGTATCACAGTTGCTATCACAGTTACTTTTTCCATATTTTCCTACTGGACAACCTGGAATTTGTATCTCTTATGATGCAATATGCTCAAATAGCTTTTCCTTCTAAAACGAACTTTATCATTTTTGCGCTTAATACAGAAGTATGGTACATTGAAATATGAACATCAATACAAAGCAGCTATTATTTTTTTTTTGATTGAATTGATTAAGGTTATGACCTCTCACCAAGAGCATCTGCAACAAAACAAGCCACGAATAAAGTCTATTATTTGTACGTGTGTAACAAAATACAAAAAAACTTGAAAATCTTATATAAAGTAACAGAAAATTACCTGATCATATGCGCTTCAAATAAATTAAAATCAATTATACAGTTTCAATGTCTAAAGTAATTTTATATTAGTTTGTCTCTATATTAGGTGTCATGCATTATACAAGTGGCTACTGAAAAAAGAGTATTTTGACCGGTCTTTAAAATGAGTACTATTTCTGCAGCAGGTGCTTATTATATGTTAACAGTTTAGGATTACATGCACAGAACACATATATATTAAAATAAGAAAGAAAAATAAAAGATCTTTATACTATTGCTTTTACAACAAGCATGAAACCTGTTTTTCCATCATATATAATTCACATTTGTTGGCCCGGATGGAAAAATAAAAGGATCTTACTACGAGAGGAACCAGAGTACCCGAGGAAAACCCACGTGGTCGGGCTGGTGATTCAACACCTTTGCACGTCCAATCGGGGACACCCTTGCAGATCGGGGATCGGGAAATGAATAAACCTGCTGTTATCCACTGCATGACCAAAATAAATCTGCTGCACCATTACAATATTTGGGATCTTTACATTTCTCACTACCTCTAGCTACCTTTTATTTCATAGCGCCTTGCTTGGCAATACCTCAATTTTAACTTTAAAGTTTGTTCAGGTGAGGATGGCAATCGGTTCTATCCTCAGACCAGTATACTAAAGTCTTTAAAAAAGGCATATACTATTACCAGCTTAACGTTAGGCATTAAGGGTAATAGTAACATCTGCTTCACCCTTTGTCAGTATAATGTTACAGGAAGAATTACTTTTGCAAGGTATTCCAATGAGATAGCACTTTTAAGTCGGCATCAGATCCGTGCTATCACAAGGAGGCAATTACAACAACATACCCTGCCTCCAGCACAGATACATGCATACATGCATACGCAATACAAATGGGAGCACGTCCTTAAATTACCATAGCTGTTAATAGGACATTTAACATAATAAAACGAAATCCACCAGGGAATCGGATATAGGATTAAGAATACTTAATAATCACTTTAGTATTAAGATGACCATAAATTTATGGATAAAAGCAAATAAAATATGAATATCAGTCAAGGTTTTTTTTTAAATTTACATGTTTCGTGATGTTCACGTGTGAAAAAAAATATTCTTTTGATTCTACTCTAATATTTTCGAAATTCTTTTATTTTTTTCTTGTAAGATTTGTCTCCCTTTGCATAACATAGTGATCCAAACCATTGATAGGTTTTGGTTTTATGATTTTCTTGCAATCTTTGTCATAATGCTGTTTATTTCAATAATATTAAAGCTATTATCTAAACGAGCAGATTTCCACAACCTTGACGCGTACATGTACATTGTACGTTACATAGCGCGGCAAGGTATTTTAGATATTTCGATATTTGACAATAGCCTGGTATAGGGATTAATCTGGATATCTCAAACAACATGCAGTATGAATTGGAGTAAATTTGCCACACATTCCAGACAAATTACCAGGAACGAAGCATGTTATTTGGGGTAAGCAAATATCACCACTTACATAGCCTAAATAGCAAGGGCATAACAGCCCGGGTGGTGAATTGTTTAAATTGCGACACACAATGTTCCTTTGTTTCATTCTTGTCAGTTTAGTTTATTTGTCTCATACAAAATCTTTAGTTCGATGATTTAAGTTTTCAGGGCACGAATGACATATACACACAATACAACAAAATGGAGACATCATATGACGTATCAATGGTTCACATCAAACTACTGCACGAATACAATCACCATAAACTTGTACTTCACAGAGCTCCAGTATAGCTTGTGTAGAGTACCAAGGGTAAGTTTTTGTTCGACGGTCGACGTAAATTGTCAGGTATCGGGTGTTGCCTGTACATGATGTGATTCGTGGAGTTAGGTCCACCATACATTGTGTAGAGGTTGTGTCGCTATGACAGCTATCAGTGTTTCCCCAATCTGTTGTATTTGACAGGTACATTTTATAGCCAGCGAATCGAGCTTTATGCTGTTGGTGTTCATCTGATTGATAAGAATATAAGTAATAACAAGTCTAAATAGATTGACATTTTGAATAAAATATTGTCATGTTGCTGGTTTCATTTCATAAGTATATCAACGTGTCATGTAAGACTGCTGTATTCATTTAATGTTTATTTCCTTCTTACACGTGTACTTAGTACATGTAACTGTTTTACAATTTTATTTAAATTTCGCCGATTTTAGCATCAAAAAAAGAATACACAAAAAAATAACGATTAAATTAATTTAATGTCTACTGCATGCAAAACGAATTTTGAGTCTGTTTTCATCATTCTACCCGTTTACTGTAGCTTTCTTCCGTAAGACTTATTTTTGTAGTCGTTACAACCTTTGTGAAACACAGGACTATGACAAGAAAACGTGATATGTTTAAGTGAATTAACCTCGATATTACTCTTTATAACATTTTCTATATCTTATTATATATACCTCAATTTGAATGTGTTTATAACAAAAAAAAGGTTCCAACAATTTTCACATTTGAAAATCCTGGCGTCAAATCTGGTGACAAACGTTCAATATATTTGCTTGAATATAGAAATTTTATGAAGATATTATAACAGAAATGACAGGTTTTCCTTTGAAATGTATGCATTGAGCTTATGTTTTCTAGAATCTTAATTCAAATCTGCAGGAATAATAACTTATAATGGGAACGTTTGAAAAAAATGTGCCTTAAAGTGACCCCGGATCGTTTAGTCTGGCTTACCTCAGAATTGTCTACTGTATGAACATTTTGTTTTTCAATCAAACCCTTGCATAGGGAAATGCTAATGCCTATTGGACAAGAGATCAAATGGGCATGTATCGCTCACCTGCCTTTCAATACTGTTTGATATCACAATGCAACACCCGTAAACTTCAAAGTTTGTCAAGATAAATTAAAATGTAGCAGTTAAGGTAACGGTACAGACAAAGTATCTTCATTCCATAAAATGTCCTTAGCTTTCTTGGGAAATTTAACAAACTTAATTGTTGCACTTTCCACACTGGCCAAGGTAATTCATTCAAGGAAACAAAGGATATATCTTCGCGAGAAAAACACTTAATGTTACTACCCTAGACCCTGAAGTACCATAAGTTTTTAACTATATTATTATGACATTATTGACCAATAAAACCTAGAACGTATGTCAAGGTTCGTTTTTTCAAACCGTGTAGTGCTTCAACTAAAACATGTATCTGTTGGTTCTTCATAAAATGTCATTTGAGGATATTTTGTTTTACATGTTTGACACTTTCGACCGTTAATTTCATAATTTTCTATGGTATATATGCCAGTATGTTTACATTATTTTATGTTTGGGACATTTCCGATAGTAAAAAGACTGAACAAGATCGACAAGACCACACGTACAGTTGATTAGATCTTAGAGTTGCATCGGGAAAAAAAATTAGGAAGAATAAATGTCATATGAAGTACATTTTTTCTTATAAAGGAACGATTATACAATAGGAAAAATGAAATAAGAGTAATTCAAACCAAAATGTAATACAATTCATTTATGGTCAATCCGTATTAAACATTATTAGAAATAAGTAATAAATCGGCAAACAATGAAGGAAAACATATTTTCTATGGTTTACTTCTTTTAACATTTCCAAACTTAACAGATACAATGATTTATTGTATTGATATAATTTCAAAAAATTACGTTTCTACTTGTTTTGTTAACTTTTTGATATACCGCCAATATTGGAAAGATAGCAATAAACATTGGATTTAGTGGAAAAATATTAGATTTTAATAAAACTATTCACAGATCATATTTAACAATATTATTGAATAACCGGGCAGAAAATATTACACTGAATATTATTGGAAAATAATGCAAACCACTAGCCTATATGTACTGTCATGTAGCAGAATTTAAATATCAGGAATATTGGATATTGACTAGCTGTATCAAACATTACTATTATGGCATCACAGTACTAACTAAGTCATAGTCACCAGTCTGAATTATTGTCTTATATCTCATTGATGAGCATACGTGAACATACAGCAATCGGTTTATCTTTCCGGACGTCTGTTAACCTGTCCGATTTTCGTTTCTGCATTATAACTTATTGACATACTATCTGACATCCATTACAGATGTAATGCTTTTACAACTTCCGACGACTAAAGTTGGATTTTAAGAGAAATCTGCACATATTTTATTAATATTTTAGACTCTGATTAGTTAGTGTTTTTTGCACTAAACTGTAGCAAGACGAAAATAAACACACAAATCTGATTGCACCTTAAAAATCTAATACATTGGACAGAAAAACAAACTCGATTATGGCTGAACTTGTTAAACATCAACATGCCCCCTAGAAGATGGTATACGCACCCAACATTTCAATCCCCTGTCAAGTCATATTCGAAGACTCGAATTAAACTTCGTGATTTAGATATCTATTTTGATTTGTTTTCGTTAGTTATAATAATCATCACACCCATATTAATATTTTTTGCAAACAGAAATTATTATAGGTGTCATCATGACAAATAGCTGTTGTTTTGATAAACCAAAAGTATCACAGTAAAGTTCTGCGATACCAAATGTTACCGGTGAATTCATGTTAAAGCAAAACCAAGTATCTTGTGACCTTCATGTATCATTGAACTTGACATAAAATGTCTTATCATAACATTTAGTGTAGTTTTAAAAAATCTAGATATGTTCCAAATATCATAATACTTTTGTATTAGAATATTCATAAGATATATAAGTAATTAATAACACCAAATAATGTTATAAAATATAGCATATAATTTAAAGTTCATATATCAATCTAAGTCCCTTTGCTTTTGTTCTCTTGTTCACAATAATTTTACTATGATCATAGTGGTTCGTACAATCATTTACATGGATTGAGTGACATCCGAATTACATTCATACGTATTAGTAGGGAGATGGTCTCACAAATGTATACACTTATATTCAGATCAATTTATTTGAAAAAGTGAAAGCACTATAACATCGTTGTTATATTTATATGTGTATTGTTTCTATTTTCATTTCAAATATCTAGCTGTGTATGATATGAAATTGATATAAGTAATGTAAGCAAATAAGAATTGAAGAATGAATATTAAAATAGAAAAGAAAAGAATAATGAACGACAATGTTTCTGTGCAAATGATGACCAAACTAAACTCAAAAACTTTGAACCTATACAATTATTGCTGTGTGAATTTGAGATGTATTAAAGAGCTCTATCATATATATAATGCATGTACTTACATATACACTTTGTTTTGTATAGTATGTTCTTGATAACAGTCATTAATCCAAGTATATAAATCACATAAAAGATCCCTGACGTAGCACAATTAATTATAAGTTAAAAACACACTAATGAGTATTTTAATTATTTGTTTAAAAATAGAATATAAGTAGAATTCATATGTAGCCCCCAAGTATGCATTAGTGATAAATAAATATTATTCAATACTCATAGATGTGGTCTCAGAAAAAATGAGGAATTATGGAATAATCAACTAAACTTGAAAATTAAATCAAAAGAAGGAATATTACTGTGAAGGAACTAGGGAGAAAGGTACCCCATAAAGAGCTGTTTCAGCCCCACCCTATTCAATAACACAATACATAGCATAACTTCAGATCTAGATAAAAAATGCTGATGCGACTGGAACATTTTTCTGGCATTTAAATCGTAATGTAAAAAGATCTAGGTAAAAAAGTATCATCCGAACATGTTAAATTCTACCATTGGTGTCAAAGCTTGGGCTTTTACATATATCAAAGAAATAACTTAGTTAAATTTGAACAATAAAGACGAGATTACAATTACAATTGGTTGTCAAATTAAATATATGAAAAGTATTTATAAATTCTTAAATTTACCTTTGATAGGGAACTTATCTCTTCAACTTCCGTTCCGTCGAGTTTCTGTTTTTTTCTCATCCATATTATAGATAAAGGTTTAGGCATTTTTCATTTCTTTTAGTAAAGCAAAAAAATTATCTCTACTTTATGTATGTTTATACACTTACAAACGAAAAGTTATTTATTTTTTCAATCTTTCGAGCTAAGCCCTTCTTCAGGGATTAAATGGTTTTTTTTCAAGATGAGTAACTCATCCTGTTTTTCAAGATGGATGTGACATAGAGGTCCGATAGCATTTAATCCCTGACGAAGGGCTAAGCCCGAAAGCTTGGAAGAAGACTGACTTTTTAGTTTGTTAGTATTATTGGGTTCCCTATAGGAACATGTGTTTATAGACAATATGTTTAAACATTTCAGTTTTGCTTATACATGTACATATATGTCTGGTCCAGCACTCTCTGCCAATTGAACTATATAACGGCACAACGACCTACAAAAATACATACACTATAATTAGAGCGGTATTGAACTATATCTTTTGAGATTTTTGTTTTTATAAAAATACAGCGAAATCACTTGGTAATGTTGACTATTAAAAGCATTTATACGAGGTATACTTTAAATTTTCATAAATGGGAATTTCCCGATTTTTTTACATTCATTTTTTTTCAAAATATTACATGTACTTTAATTTGGTGTCCTTTGGTATGATATATTGATAAAAAGTCTTTTATAAACTTTTTGTGATTTTCTTTTAAAAAAGAAAATAATATAACTCAAACGACATATTCTGCTTTCTATTACTCAAAAAGTTTTCCTATTTATATTTTGTGTGGGACATTTTCGAAGGCTTTCATAAAATCCATGTACACTACGTCTATCTCTCCGCCCTTGTCAAATATTTCAGTCCAATCTTCTAGAACCATTAATAGTTGCAGCACCGTTGAACGTTTTGAGATGAATCCAAATTGTTTATTACTGAACAGGTTGTTTTTCTCCATATGTGTAACAATTGAATCGCGTATTGCCTTTTCCATTGTTTTACCTACGATATTTGTAAGGCTCACTGGTCGGTAGTTTCCTGCTTCTGGTTTTATCTCTTTTTAAATATTACTGAAATATCAGCGTCTTTCTATGCAGACGGGACCTTTCCAGTTTCCTGATTTCTTAATTTAGTGCATTCTCTGTGTTTTAAATCGCATCTTGTCTCCATGTACCTTTGCCAAGCCCTGTGGTTCTTGTTGATTTTTTTGTCTTACCTCTTCTGATTCTGGGAGATATCCTTTACTAATCCCGTTTCCTCTTTTAGTTTTTGGAATATGTTTATCTATACTTGCCCGAACTAATCCTAAATAAATAACAGTACATTGTGTCTGGGTCTTTCAGAATTTCATCCCAAGGAATATGTAATTCCACTTTAATTCTATCATAATTTCCTTTGTGGTAAATCGGGCGATACACTGCATTATCAGATTTCCGGTTATAGCAGAGAAATATATATTTCAGAACAAAGTGGTCACTGTGGCCGAGAGACTTTCAAAGATAATTTCATTCACCATTACTTCTTCATTTGTTATCAACAAGTCCAGTACAGCTGGTTCACAGCCTATCCTCCTTCTGGTATATTACTTTACATGCTGTGCTAAATAGTTGTCTCTTATATTTACCAATTACCAATTACCAATTTAAAAAGTTAATCAATATTATTCTTATCGGTATTTGGACTTATATATATACATGTACAACCAATTAATAAACAGTCTTTATCAAAAAGTTTAAGTTTAATCCATACTCTTTCTTTGAATTTAGATTTCATATTTACTTCAATTGCTTTATGCATTTCCCTAACATAGATTGGTACGCCACAATGGTGGTCATTTTCATTGCGGTTACCCTAAGTTTCTGCTTCGCTATGATTCAATGGTGATCTTATCTTCGACCCTTTAAATAGGCTTTTGAATGTTCTCTCGCGAACTGCATTTGTTTCTTATTTTGTGCCCTCGGCACTTTCCATTATTCCCATCCTAACAGGAACCGGAAGTTGCTTTCTGTTTAGAATAGGGACAGGTTTGCTCAACAGAGAGTCGGTTCTTGGAGACCACTAAGGACGGTCATTTTTTACCCTAGAAGAGTGTCCATATCATGGAAACCAGAGAGATGGTTTTGATACATGTGTTGAGACACAACGCTTTCGTTTTTTAGCTGGAATATTGAGACATATATACGAGTTTATATTGCTGTACGCAGATTGGATGTTGTTACTTAGTTTACATGTGCCTGAAACAAGCCTGTTGATTAACATCTATGAATAAACATGGCTATTACAAACTATTACGAGCGTTAACGGCTACTCAGTCACACAATGTGTACACATGTGTCACGTCTTCATCTAAAAAAATGATAGGAATTATTGTAATTAACACTCTAATTAAAATTATATCTTCACATCGCTCCCGTTTACTGATATGTCGCGTTGAAGATCTAACAACATCCCGCAGAGGGTCATGTTCAGGTGACCTTTGCATTAACCAATCAGATGAGAGCTTACGTATTTCTGTAAGTGATGATGTAATGATTTCGGAACACACTTGCTATGATAAAAGACCGAGAGGTGTCAAATGAGCATCGAAAATGGCGGCGCCATGACACCACGCCGTGTCTATCTACAAGACAACGTTTGTACAATTTGTGGATTTTGCTTTGAAATAAGAGAGACTTCCTTTTCTGGTGATGTTGTCGTTAAAAAGTTTAACAACCTGAAACTA
>NW_018403534.1:4880-6920 GCF_002113885.1 Mizuhopecten yessoensis | reverse complement strand
GGCTTCATTCATGTTGTATATCAGTTTGACCTCAATGTGTGTTGTGAGTCGTATAAAAGCGGTTCCATAAAGGAGCTTTTATCTACACGTTGCTAACCAGAAAATCTTCTTTACGCCGCTTACGGGAGGTTTTTCGATCTGCATTATTTACCGGAGGGAGGATATTTCAATCTGTATTGTTAATCGAAGGGGTTTACCGACAGAAGCTTCTGTCTACATCGTTTACCAAAGAAGCCTCAATCTACGTCATTTACCGGATAGGGCTTCAATCTTGTTGTTTATCAAAACGTCTTCATTCTACGTTGTTTACGAGAGAGACTTTAATCTACGTTGTTTACTTAAGGGGCTTCGGTCATTTTATTTACCAAATAAAATGAATTATATGTTGCTTACCGAAGGAGAGTCAATCTACATTTTTTTACCAGAAAAAATATGAATTGACCTTGTTGACTAGATGAGATTTAATACATATTTTTTCAGCAGAGGTGTCTTAATCTTCTTTGTTTAGCAGAATGATATCAAAGTTGCTAAACGGAAGGGTTTCAATCTTCGTAGAAATTATTTGACATTCATTATCATGACGTCATCTACTAAATACTAAGTTTGATGTCCTTAACGACCAACGGTATGCTTATTGCATCATTAAATAATGGACGATACGTAAATATGACGGGTACCACATATGGTACATCTCATGCTACTTAAAAAAATATAATAAAAATAACGTGCTGCGTCAAAGTCGTCACGATATCAATATCAGGTGTCGATAGCACATCTGTCGTTAAAGCATATACAAGTCTCATTAAAGTCTAGGGAAGTGTAATTTTCTAACAAGGACGTAATCGCATCTGTTACATGACCTGTTGTACAAAGAAAGGGATCGTTTTCAACATTGTAATAATATATATATAGAGCCACTTTGTTTCAGGTTAGGGTTTCCTTATCTACGTAATGCATGTATACCCACAGCCAGTAAACAAGTCGCTATAAACACACGATTTCTATATATGATTAACATTAATTGGAACTTAGACATATTTATCTATTCACATAACTTTATTTCCTCTAATCTAAAGTCGGTCTGGTTTGCTATCAAATACACGAAATATGGTCCAGGATATCGATGTTTATTAAGAATTTGATTTGAAGTATCATAGTTCGAATATCAACATTCTGACAATATGTCAATTATTTAATGTATGAGTGTGTGCTAGTAATGCACTTAATTCAACTGTTTTATTCTGAAGAAATTATGGTCATTTTAGATGCAATGGAATGAATGCGTATTGACAAAATTTGCACGATGTAAGGAGTATCTTGATAAGGGCTTTTCAGGTTTTAAATTAACGACGCAGTGTTGGATGTCCGACAAACACTTACACAACACAAGAAATACGTGCAATCCTACCTGAGGTTTTAGATATCTTCACTGCGGACATGAAGTATGAAATTAACAGGCAGAAGGCAAAAAGCTCCATTCTGCACGAAAGTAACATGTGTGACATGTATGACGACGGCGTGTGCGTGACGTTCTATATATAAATATATAAACTTTATTTATTTTACAACAATTATAAAACAAGTTATTTAAATTTATATTAATCACTTTTTTGGCCCGGATGTTAGCGCGCAGGGTTCATAATGTGGGAGGAAAATAATGTGACCAGAGAGAATTCACGTGGTCGGGCAGGTGACCCAATACCTTTTCACGTCCGGTCGGGGTATCGAACCCCTACCGCCTTGGTGAAAGGTTGGTGCGCTATTTACTGCGCCACCCGACCATCCCACTGACGTCTGTACCAACCAGGAAAACAGTCTAAAAAATTGATATTTGAACTGCAATTTCAATATGTTAACCAAGTAAATATCTTTCGGATTTTCAGATTATGAACCAAAAAAGAAGTACTACAAACGTTATCGAGTGGAAAAAAACCCGGAAGTCACGTTAAAGTCTCGTTGTGATTTCTTTTTTTCCCTTTTTCCCTTTGGATGAGAAGTATTCAAGCATGAAGGCATATAAAAAATATATGATTTCTATTG
>NW_018403534.1:0-103 GCF_002113885.1 Mizuhopecten yessoensis | reverse complement strand
TGCCCCCGTACCCAAGTACATATATAAACAGTGTGGTATAACCTAATCTGCCCCTGTTCCCAAGTACATATATAAACAGTGTGGTATAACCTAGTCTTTCCCC
>NW_018403533.1:6452-6536 GCF_002113885.1 Mizuhopecten yessoensis | reverse complement strand
AAATACAGTACATTACTGTGACATGGAGACGTAGGTAATAGAGTATATTACTGTGACATGGAGACGTAGGAAATACAGTACATG
>NW_018403533.1:1663-1906 GCF_002113885.1 Mizuhopecten yessoensis | reverse complement strand
ACATGGAGACGTAGGTAATAGAGTACATTACTGTGACATGGAGACATAGGAAATACTGTACATAACTGTGACATGGAGACGTAGGTAATAGAGTACATTACTGTGACNTGGAGACGTAGGTAATAGAGTACATTACTGTGACATGGAGACGTAGGTAATAGAGTACATTACTGTAACATGGAGACGTAGGTAATAGAGTACGTTACTGTAACATGGAGACGTAGGTAATAGAGTACGTTACTT
>NW_018403533.1:0-103 GCF_002113885.1 Mizuhopecten yessoensis | reverse complement strand
TAGGAAATACCGTATATTACTGTGACATGGAGACGTAGGAAATACTGTACATTACTGGGACATGGAGACGTAGGAAATACCGTATATTACTGTGACATGGAGA
>NW_018403532.1:6223-6298 GCF_002113885.1 Mizuhopecten yessoensis | reverse complement strand
TAATGATGGTGTCACATAATGTCAACAATTGGTGTCACATAATGCCAATGATAGTGTCACATAATCTCAATGATG
>NW_018403532.1:1025-2514 GCF_002113885.1 Mizuhopecten yessoensis | reverse complement strand
GTCAGTCACAGTGTCACATAATGTCAGTCACAGTGTGATAGTGTCTGTCACAGTATGACATAATGTCAGTCACAGTGTCACATAATGTCAATGATAGTGTCACATAATGCCAATGATAGTGTCACATAATGTCAATGATGGTGTCACAAAGTGTCAATGATGGTGTCACATAGTGTCAATTATCACATAATGTCAACAATTGGTGTCACATAATGTCAATGATAGTGTCACATAATGTCAATGATGGTGTCACAAAGTGTCAATGATGGTGTCACATAATGTTAATGATGGTGTCACATAATGTCAACAATTGGTGTCACATAATGCAAATGATAGTGTCACATAATCTCAATGATGGTGTCACAGTGTTAATGATGTTGTCACAAAGTGTCAATGATGGTGTCACATAGTGTCAATTATCACATAATGTCAACAATTGGTGTCACATAATGTCAATGATAGTGTCACATAATGTCAATGATAGTGTCACATAGTGTCAATGATCACAAAGTGTCAATGATAGTGTCACATAGTTTCACATAGTGTCACATAGTGTCAATGATAGTGTCACAAAGTGTCAATGATGGTGTCACATAATGTCAATGATAGTGTCACGAAGTGTCAATGATAGTGTCATAAAATGTCAATGATAGTGTCACATAATGTCAATGATGGTGTCACATAGTGTCAATTATCACATAATGTCAACAATTGGTGCCACATAATCTCAATGATAGTGTCACATAATGTCAATGATAGTGTCACAAAGTGTCAATGATAGTGTCATAAAATGTCAATGATAGTGTCACATAATGTCAATGATAGTGTCACAAAGTGTCAATGATAGTGTCACATAATGTCAATGAAAGTGTCACAAAGTGTCAATGACAGTGTCACATAATGTCAACAATTGGTGTCACATAATATCAATGATAGTATCACAAAGTGTCAATGATAGTGTCACATAATGTCAACAATTGGTGTCACATAATGTTAATGATAGTGTCACATAATGTCAATGATGGTGTCACATAATGTCAATGATGGTGTCACATAATGTCAATGATTGTGTCACATAATGTCAATGATAGTGTCACATAATCTTAATGATGGTGTCACATAATGTCAATGATGGTGTCACATAATGTCAATGATTGTGTCACATAATGTCAATGATAGTGTCACATTATGTCAATGATGGTGTCACATAATGTCAATGATGGTGTCACATAATGTCAATGATGGTGTCACATAATGTCAATGATGGTGTCACATAATGTCAATGATGGTGTCACATAATGTCAATGATGGTGTCACATAATGTCAATGATCACATAGTGTCAATGAGCACATAGTGTCAATGATCACATAGTGTCAATGATAGTGTCACAAGTGTCAATGATGGTGTCACATAATGTGAATGATGGTGTCACATAATGTCAATGATGGTGTCATATAATGTCAATGATCACATAGTGTCAATGATCAC
>NW_018403532.1:0-103 GCF_002113885.1 Mizuhopecten yessoensis | reverse complement strand
AATGATACAGGTAATAACACAAGTAGATATCTAATACCTATAATGTTACAGGTAATATCACAGGTAGATATCTAATACCTATATTGATATAGGTAATAACACA
>NW_018403531.1:0-3225 GCF_002113885.1 Mizuhopecten yessoensis | reverse complement strand
CAATTTTACAATGTAATACCCTCATCCACCAAAGATGATTCTGATCAAGTTGAAAATGTTCCATTCATTGGTTCTTGAGAAGAAGTCGAAATTGTAAAAAGTTTACGCACGACGGACGACAAACGGAAAGCGATAAGCATAGCTAGGTCACTTGAGCAAAGCTCGGGTGACCAAAAAACTATCAAGTTATATTGAAATGTACTTTAAATTATATTTTTCTGACTAAAACCATCAGGATAACATACATTTTTCCCCATTACTATTTCAAAAATTAAAATCCAAAATCCCTGCATTAGTGGAAAATTAAGGAAATAAGGAACACCAAAGATGTACACTAAAATGGTTATGACAAAACACTTTAGTAAGAGACATAATTTCCAACTTAATATTACAAAATAATGTTCAAATACATCAATATCACTTACCCCATTGACTTCATGCTCATCATACCACACATTTATATATGGATGCATTAATGCTTCGTTTACAGAAATCCTTTTTTCTGGGTCTACCACTAACATTCTAGATAGGAGATCACGAGCCATGCTGGCCCTTAGTCCACTATGGTCAGCACTGTCCTGAGGAAATATCACATCTGGGAATAGTCTATCAAAGTTATAACCAGCATGGCGAGGCCGGTTTTCCACGTAACTCCTTACTGTTGGTTGCAGTCTTTGCATAAATTCCCTCGACGGCGTTCCTAACTGCTCTATGATTTTGTTCCACTGATCGATATCTGTACGCCAAATTAAGGATATCCCAAAAAATAAAACCAGTACTGTATAGTGTTCTAAATACCCATTTTCCAATAACAATGACTTACTGCAATCAAAGCCCAGGAAAATTTACAGGAAACATCTTTGGCCTTCCCAAAATGAAACAGTATGAAGCTAAACTCATATCATTAATACTGAAGACATTTTTATAAGAAGTGTGTATTTTTAACAAGTGAAGTAATGATATAAAATATTGATCGATTGATTTATCATTCAAGGATCTGTGCTTTTTGTGAGGATATTTACTGGCATAACAATAATTGTTTGAGTGATACACGTAATTGAAATCGTCATCAATGCAAATTAATTTGAAATATAAATGATGCACAGTAGTTGTTTTATTGAAAGGATACGATCACTGCCTGGAAACATCACAGCTCCTCGGATCAACTCAGCCATAATACATCCCACACTCCATATGTCCACTGTCAAAGGAAACAGCAGTTGGGTAGCTATGCTATGCATTTATCTAAAAATGGGTTCTTTTAGGTCTTTTTATTTTGATAATTTTGAAAAGTAAACAACCTTTCTTTACAGCTTATGTTGAAATCATGAAATATTCTGATGTTTATAATAACTGTATAGCTGAATCATGATTTTTTTGTTTTATTCCTCTGAAGATTAATACCTAATTTATTGCTAGCTACCTACCGTTCTCTTTGTACCCCATGCCCAGAATGACCTCTGGAGCTCTGTAGTACCGGGTCACAACATAGGGTGTCATCATGAATGCTGTGCCCTGGGTACGTGCAAGACCAAAGTCTAAAATCTTCAGCGTACAATCTGACTTCACAACTATATTGCTTGGTTTCAAATCCTGAAAAAAAGAGTATATTCCATTATCATATTATGTATCGATGAAATCCAAACAACTCTATTTTAAACTTTTCATTTCTTTACAGTTAACTTTAAATGATCAATCAACACTGTAGTACATGGATTTATATTTCTGTTACACCACAAGAACAAAAGTTTGATTATAAGAAATCTTTTATTTAATTACTAGGTAAATCATCATCATAATATTGTGCAAAACATTTACCATGTGATCAAACTCAAACTGACCATACTGCGTAAAAGTAAGACATTTATCTTATACATCAATGGGATAAATTGTTGAAGACCACATTGAAACCCATAATTGAAGAGCAATATAACATAGAGCAATCCAAGCTTAGCTTTCTGGCAGTGGCCATAGTAGAGAAATAAATCAGCATTGATTAAATGCCTGACTTGTAGGAGTTTCCCCATGACTCCATTCAAACTATATGGAATGTTATATCACTGCTCCTCTGGCTCTTCTACCTGTGGAGACTCAAAAGTTAGGTCATTGGGTATTCGTTTCCATCTGTTTTCAAGAGTATTTCGAGTTACAGCAGATACTGTGGACCTGTAAACTTGAAATGGTAGGCCTTTTGGATTAACAGTGTCAAAGCTTTTATCAGACCTATACCGTTTTCCAATAGTCAGGACAGAATGGCAGGAGTAAAGATCAAGCAGCTTAAGTTTGTTGGAAAAGAGTAATTTAAGACATACTCTGTGGATGATGCCAGCCGAGTGTAAGTGTTTGATGCCACATAACATCTGGTACAAGAGATATGACATCCTCTCATGGTCAAGGTCCATGTTGATCACCTGGCATAGATTGGCATCCATAAGTTCCATCACAAGATACCTGTCCAAAGAATATATGTAGAGTTAAGTACAAACTTGATGAGTACTGATTTGTTAGGCTAATAAACTCACTAATTGAATACGAATTTCATGATGGATATTTGTTGGAACCATATTATGTGTAGACATAATGTTTTTTTTTAGAACAAATAGTCATGATCTCAAGCCTTCTTCTAATGCAGAAATCTCCTGATATTTACTTTGTAGCCACTGTGTCTACATTGTCACTTCACAAACTTTCACTTTCAAGCACTTCAGGACTATAAATATCACAGAAAATGTCTAAAGGGAGGTAATTCTTACTAACTCGGTTCTCGGTAAGCCACCAACAACATTTAGGATTTCGGGGTTTTGAATACAAAGATTTATTGTGCAATCATAACTTGTATACCATTGGGTGCCTTGAAATTGAATGCTTCCATATATTTCTGCAACAGGCAGCCAAGTAGAGGGCATTATCTGAATATTGCATTTTCCAGTGTTGCCAAACCTGTGTAGGTTCTCATTGTTTTATGTATTATAGGTACCAAATCAATTTCATTTTGACATGAAATGCAAGGTTTACTATGTCAATTGGTATTTGTTACATTTTGAAAGCTTAAATGTTTTGTGTTTTTACAAGTAGTAACAATTATGATATTTAATAATATACTCATCAACCTTCAGATACANCATCTATATACAGACACGACTATGTACATACCTGTATATATATACACCTGTATACACATATTATACTACACATCTGTATAAAGTATCTGTGTAACATCTATAT
>NW_018403530.1:1361-1782 GCF_002113885.1 Mizuhopecten yessoensis | reverse complement strand
CTGCATTTGATGAGAAAATTGTTTATATCGAGGTGGTGTATGTACGTGTATTGACAATGCTTGATGATAATATTGTTAATATCAAGGTAGTGTATGGACGTGTATTGACAGTGCTTGATGATAATATTGTTAATATCGAGGTAGTGTATGTACGTGTATTGACAGTGGATGATAATAATATTGTTTATATCGAGGTAGTGTATATACGTGTATTGACTGCGTTAATGATATTATCGTTGGTATCGAGGTAGTGTATATACGTGTATTGACTGTTTGATGATAACATTGTTGATATAGAGGTGGTACGGCATAAGCATTTATTGACAGTGCTTGATGATAATATTGTGTATATCGAGGTAGTGTATGTGCGTGTATTGACAGTGCTTGATGATAAAATTGTTTATATCAAGATACTGTATAA
>NW_018403530.1:0-103 GCF_002113885.1 Mizuhopecten yessoensis | reverse complement strand
TAATATTGTTTATATCGAGGTACTGTATATACGTGTATTGACTGTCTTGATGATAATCTTGTTGGTATCGAGGTAGTGTATATACGTGTATTGACAGTGCTTG
>NW_018403529.1:113833-137042 GCF_002113885.1 Mizuhopecten yessoensis | reverse complement strand
ATGTACAGACAGAGTCCCTTTCTGTATACATGTACAGACAGTGTAATGAATTGCCTATGATGAACCTTGCACATATCCACTTTACCTCTGAATTAAACTTTTTGAACAAATCCTCAAACAGAAGTGACAGCAGCTGTCCAGCCAGCTCCAGACGCTTGTTACCGTAGTAATCACGGTCGTCAGCCTTGACCTTGTCACCCTTAGCTAGGATCACACGCCGCACCATCAGGGCCAGGTACGCAGACTTAACTCTAAAGTTCCACTGCACTACCTATTGGGTCAAGGATAATGTATAGAAATTTTGTTTACAGCCATGGACAATGAACAATGAATCAACAGATTAAAATCTTCAATATACGTGTGACTGATCTCAGTTATAACTTCATTTCAATGTGTTTAAATAAGTAAAGGTTGGTCCAGAGTTTGACTAGACACGAAATGTCTTGTGTACATAATAAATATCATATTAATTTAAGTAAATGAGAGTCCAGAGTTGGAACTACAGGAAATAATACATTATGTCACTTGTGTACACTTCTAACCCAGTGAAAATACAGACAATAATGATAATTACACTTATTAATAGTCTAGTGCTAGTGACTTACAGGGACATGGGCCAGTACCACACTATGTAGGACATCTCTGGCGTCGTCCACTCTACTCTTCTTTGGTGCACCCCACATTCGTCGCTGCCTCACACGTACCCCTATATATTTCAGTGCCTAAAGAACAAACATAAATGACAAATATCTATTCTTAAGTATTTCAGTGGCTAAAGAACAAACATAAATGACAAATATCTATTCTTAAGTATTTCAGTGGCTAAAGAACAAACATAAATGACAAATATATATTCTTAAGGATGTACTCTTCTGAGGTTTCAGTCACGTTCAAGTCTCATTTTGATCTGGTGTAACAGGTTTTTGTAATATCTATCAAATTATGATAGGTTTAATAGCAAACACACATCTGAAAACACATGTCAAAAAACTAGATGTCTGTTGTGTGTAGATTTTTTTTTACAAGAATTTGAAAAAAATGACCAATTTGGCGACTATTTTGAAAAAGTGTATTTATGTGAATTTCTTGCGCTTCACAAAGGGCAAAATTTCACCTTTTTTGACACTAGATTAATCACTTAAATTGTCATTGTGTCACCATTTTTAAATGTAGCAGGTTCAATTTTGCTGTACAACTTTATAATGTTCAATATGATTAAAATAATATGCAAAAACGTGGAAAGTTATATATTATTGGTATTTTTTTTACATATTAGGGTAACTGAAGCACTTTTGGTTTTTGACCCCGAAAAAGGTGAAAAATAACACAAATAATAATGGGACAAAAAAAGAAGCACACCGACCCCCAAATTTTTGTGGCTGTTTTAGAAAGAGAAACACGTTTTCTTTTGACTCATTGAATACCAAAAATAGTTTAATACAGGATTTTTTTTATATCAAGCGTTTTAACCGGCAAAAAATGGTGAATAAATGTGCATTTTTCATTAAAAAATAAGGGGTAGGGGTAACTAAAATCGCATTTCTGAGTTAAATGAATAAGATTAACAAATTTTACTTCCATAATTTAAAAGAAAATAATATTTTTATCAATTCTACAAACATTCATTTATATCTGATAACACACTTGGAAGAAAATGTATGAATTTGTTCTGCAAATGGTCAAACCCCGAAAACTCATCTAAAATCACCTATTGTGTTAAATTGGTATCTTTGACCGATCATAGCACAAAAACAAACACATGGACATATATATATATTTGCATTTTCTACTATGCCATTATCTCCTTTTTCCAAAAATCAATATAAGAAAAAAAGTTTAATACAGGAATTTTTTGACTTCTCAGAGGTGTACATCCTAAGTATTTCAGTGGCTAAAGAACAAATATAAATGACAAATATCTATTCTTAAGTATTTCAGTGGCTAAAGGACAAACATAAATGACAAATATCTATTCCTATATATTTCAGTGGCTAAAGAACAAATATAAATGACAAATATCTATTCTTAAGTATTTCAGTGGCTAAAGGACAAATATAAATGACAAATATCTATTCTTAAGTATTTCAGTGGCTAAAGAACAAAACAGACAAACAATCTTTTCTCACTTTCCTATGTACTTCATTTCCTTCGGACCATATTGGGAAATGAACAAGAGGCCCAGAGGGCCTGTATCGCTAACCTGGATAATAAAGCAACCATGGGAAATTATTCTTATTACATAAAATCCCTCCAATGGTGCAGAAGGGGGAGGATTTTAAAGATTTAAACCTCTAATTTCCCTATTGGGCCCCGCAACTCTCAGTCCCCAGGGGGTCCAAACCCACCATTTATACAAAATTAAGTCCCTTTTGCCTCCACGTTAAATTGGGATAAAATCCCTTAATTCCTATGGTAGAAGAAGGATTTCAAAGGTTTGACCTCTATTTCCCCAATTGAACCTCACCTCTCTGCCCCAAGGGGTGCCACACACATACCGTTTATACAAAATTTAGTCCCCTTTGCCCAAGCATAATCCAGACCAAATTAGGATAAAATCCCTTAATCCCAACAGTAGAAAAAAGGATTTAATCCCAACAGTAGAAAAAGGATTTAAAGGTTTTACGTCTATTTGGCACTGCCCCAGGAGGGTCACACCCACCGTTCATACAAAATTTAGTCCCCTTTGCCCAAGGATGCTCCACCCCTAATTAGGATAAAATCCCTTAATCCAAACAGTAGAGGAAGAATTTTCAATCTTTTCCTCTATTTTCCCTATTTGGCCCCCAAAACTCTGCCCCCAGGGGTTCCACACCCACCATTTATACAACATTGAGTTCCCTTGGCCAAAGGATGCTCCAGACTAAATAAGGATAAAATCCCTTAATCATGATGGTCGAAGGATTTTAAAGATTTTACCTCTATTTCTCCTATTGCACCCTGCCCTTCTGCCCCCTGGGAGACCACACCCACTGCTTATACAAAATTGAGTCCCCTTGGCCCAAGGATGCTCCAGACTAAATTAGGATAAAATCCCTTAATCCCTATGGTAGAAGAAGGATTTTAAAGGTTTTACCTCTATTTCCCCTATAGGGCCCAACCCCTCAGGTCCCAGGGGGGGCCACACCCACCGTTCAGACAAAATTGGTTCCCCTTTAACCAAGGATGCTTCACACCAAATATGGACCAAATCTTTTCATTCCTACAGAAGAAGAAGGATTTTAAAGAATAATTTGCTATGTTTCCCCTATTGGGCCCCGCCCCTCAGGCCCCAGGGGGGTCAGACCCATTGTTTATACAAAATTGGTACCCCTTCACCCAAGGATGCTTCGGACTAAATATGGAATAAATCCTGTCATTCCTACAGAAGAAGAAGGATTTTTAAGAATTTGCTATATTTCCCATATTGGGCCCCGTCCCTCAGCCCCCAAGGGGGCGGGACCCACCGTTTATAGAAAAATGGTTTCCCTTAACCCAAGGATGCTCAACACCAAATATGGACCAAATCCTGTCATTCCTACAGAAGTAGAAGGATTTTAAAGAATAATTTGCTATGTTCCCCTATTGGGCCCCGCCCCTCAGGCCCTTGGGGGTGGGCCAAACCCACGATTTATACAAAACTGAGTCCCCTTGGCCCAAGGATGCTCCAGACTTAATAAGGATAAAATTCCTTAATCCCTAGGGTAGGAGAAGGATGTTGAAGGTTTTACCATTATTTCCCCTATTCGGCCCGGCCCTCTGCCCCAAGGGGGGCCACACCCGCCATTTATACAAAATTTAGTCCCCTTGGCCCAAGGATGCTCCAGACTTAATAAGGATAAAATCCCTTAATCTCTAGGGTAGAAGAAGGATTTTGAAGGTTTTACCTATTTCCCCTATTCGGCCCCGCCCATCTGCCCCAAGGGGCGCCACACTCACCATTTATTCAAAATTGAGTCCCCTTAGCCTAAGGATGCTCCAGACCAAATTTAGTCAAAATCTACTTGGCCCTTCAGGACTAGTAGCGTTTTAAAGGAAAAGTTGACGGACAGACGGACGGACGACGGACGCTGCGGTATGGCATAAGCTCAAAAGGATTTAAAGGTTTTACCTCTATTTGGCACTGCCCCAGGAGGGTCACACCCACCGTTCATACAAAATTTAGTCCCCTTTGCCCAAGGATGCTCCACCCCAAATTAGGATAAAATCCCTTCATCCCTACGGTAGAAGAAGGATTTAAAAAGTTTTAACTCTATTTATTTCCCCTATTGGGCCCAACCTCTATGCCCCCAGGGGGGCCACACCCACCATTTATACAAAATTGAGACCCCTTGGCCTAAGTAAGCTCCAGACCAAATTTAGTTCAAATCTACTAGGCTGTTCAGGACAAGTAGCGTTTTTAAGGAAAAGTTGATGGACGAACGGACGCTGCGCCATGGCATAAGCTCACTTGCCCTTTGGGCAGGTGAGCTAAAAACCAGGAAAATCTACACAAATCAGATTTCACATTTGACTACAGTTGGGGATTATGATTCTAACACTACCTTTCTAATGGTCAGTTCCTGCTGATCTTTTGACAATGCTTTACAATCTCAAAGATTAAAAGTGTTATGGTTATTTTTTCCGGGGAGTACCAACACTGGAAGATCATTCTGCAGATGATTGCCAAAATAATAAATCATAGTTTTGTACTTAGACAGTCCCCATAAAAGATAGTTGCAAGAAAGCTGATATTTTCTTGGACACAAATGTCACTTGTCAACTTACTGAAAATACACTAGTGCTTCATGTTAGATCGCTCATTGTCAGTTAAGGAGTTACCAGAGGGATGCTCAACAGGGAAACTGGATTAAGTAAGGGTGATAGCATCAAAGTGACTCTCCTGTGTCAGAGACTCCATATTGAATTTTTTGTTGAGTCCTGGTAATGTTTGTATTACAAAGTGTACCTGGTTGTGTGTGTATTACCTGGTTGTGTGCATACTACCTGGTTTTGTATTATACAATATATATATAATAACCTGGTTGTGTTTACCTGGTTGTGTATCACCTGGTTGAGTTTACCTGGTTGTGTATCACCTGGTTGTGTTCACCTGGTTATATATACCTGGTTGTGTGTGTATTACTAGGTTGTATATTACTTGGTTGTGTATACCTGGCTGAGTATACCTGGTTGTGTGTTACTAGGTTGTGTATTACCTGGTTGTGTATACCTGGTTGTGTGTGCATACCTGGTTGTGTGTGTATTACTAGGTTGTGTATTACCTGGTTGTGTATACCTGGTTGTATATTACCTGGTTGTGTGTTACCCCGGTTGGGTATACCTGGTTGTGTATACCTGGCTGAGTATACCCGGTTGAGTATACCTGTTAGTGTATACCTGGTTGTATATACCTGGTTGAGTATACCTGGTTGGGTTAGTATTACCTGGGTCTGTGTGAACACCTGTGCGCGGTGACACTCCTCCAGACACGGAGCTATAGCGGTCAGTACTACCTCCTCACTCCCTATCATCTGTACAATCTCCTGGTCACACTCGATACCCATCGCTTTAAACGCGATCGCCACAGGTATGTCCTACAAAGTATTTTACATTGTGACGTGTATTTCCATGTTTGTTAAGTTTTCGTTACTTGTTTACTATTAAAAAGCCTATGTCTGAAAAACTAATCAAGTGAATTTAACCATTTAATTACAACATTACAATTATTTTTAATTCTTGTTTCTTTCATTATGCCAGTTTAGGATGCATGTTGGATTCAGCTGTAAAATTCATAAACGAACGATTTAAGGAGCATTGCTATCATCTATGTCAGTATGGCTATTGAGATGGGGTCAGAAGGCTATGAGAGCTGTACCTGTAAAGATGCTGTGTTTGACTTACCTCAGCGAAGGTGTTGTGACGTAAGTAGAACTTCTCCTTTTTAGTGGTAACATAAGTCTTACTCTTCCTCTCGTGAGTCGAGCTGTTTAGGGTACATAAATCTCACATGAGGACTTCAATAGTAACAACATGCTACAATGACATCATTAAACAAGATGTCAGTAAGAGTATTGGTGCCGAAATATTTTTTAAGAAATTAAGGTGACTCCCAACCAAAGTCCAGTGAGAAACTAGACTATAAGCCACAAGACTAACGAAATATCCAACCCCTCTGCGGCATATTTGTTACATCTATTATCACTTAAGGAAAGTTCAAGATTTAATTTCCTCACCTTTATAAATGGGAATTAGAAAGGGGCATAGCTGCTATCAAGGTAATGACAATAGAACACTATGATCCTTACCTAGTAGTAACAGGGTAGACTCTAGACTATGATTATAACTTATTAATGGGACATGGTATGATTATTAAATAGAACACTTTATTACCCCTTCTCAGTAACCGAACTCTCAATGACTCCTACCTAGTAACAGAACACTCAATCACTCCTACCTAGTAACAGAACTCTCAATGACTCCTACCTAGTAACAGAACACTCAATGACTCCTACCTAGTAACAGAACTCCTAGTAACAGAACTCTCAATGATTCCTACACCTAGTAACAGAACACTATATGACCCCCTCCTAGTAACAGAACTCTCAATGACTCCTACCTAGTAACAGAACTCTCAATGACTCCTACCTAGTAACAGAACTCTCAATGACTCCTACCTAGTAACAGAACTCTCAATGACTCCTACCTAGTAACAGAACTCTCAATGACTCCTACCTAGTAACAGAACTCTCAATGACTCCTACCTAGTAACAGAACTCTCAATGACTCCTACCTAGTAACAGAACTCTCAATGACTCCTACCTAGTAACAGAACTCTCAATGACTCCCTCCTAGTAACAGAACTCTCAATGACTCCTACCTAGTAACAGAACTCTCAATGACTCCTACCTAGTAACAGAACTCTCAATGACTCCTACCTAGTAACAGAACTCTCAATGACTCCTACCTAGTAACAGAACTCTCAATGACTCCTACCTAGTAACAGAACTCTCAATGACTCCTACCTAGTAACAGAACTCTCAATGACTCCTACCTAGTAACAGAACTCTCAATGACTCCTACCTAGTAACAGAACACTAAATGACTCCTACCTAGTAACAGAACTCTCAATGACTCCTACACCTAGTAACAGAACACTATATGACCCCCTCCTAGTAACAGAACTCTCAATGACTCCTACCTAGTAACAGAACTCTCAATTGACTCCTACCTAGTAACAGAACACTCTATGGTTCCTTTGCGACCAGCACTGGTATCCACAATCATTCTGTTTTTTGAGAGTTGTTCTTGAATAAGGATGACCTTCTCATTGCCCTTGACAATGAAGTAGCCGCCTGGATCCATGGGACATTCGTTGAGCTTTGCCATCTCAGCAGGACTCTTCCCTGTTAGGACACAGTTGGAGCTGCGCAGCATCATCGGCATTCTGTGGTTAGAACATACAAGTGGCAATGTGACATTTACTTTGCCTTGTATGAAATTTAAGACAAACAGCAAATATATTCTTTCTGAAAAAACTTTGATAACTGTGGGTGAACACTGACATTATCAAACATAGTTACCTGCCAATGGGTAAATTCTTTCTGACGATTTTTTATCACTGCATGTACTATGATAGACGATTTACCTGCCGATAGGTAGGTTCTGACAATAGTCTAGTTGCTGTGGGTGTACTACGGTAGTAGGAGACTTTTTTTTTTTTTTTTAGGATAATATATTTTATTTAAAACAAGATAATTTCATGCAAATTAAAAAACATTGTACAAAATAGCCTTTTTTCACAATTATTGACAACATATTTGCAGATGAACACTGCTCATGCTATAAACAAAGACCCAATTGTCCCTGGATGGCAATGTAAACAAGCATTGCTCAAAACAGATTGTAAGTTCACTGCTCACATCTGTTTTAGTACCCCTTCCCTCAAATAAGCCAGTATACCTTCACATATTAGTGTTGGTGCACCTAACCTTCACATATTAGCATTGGACCTTCACATATTAGTGTTGGTACACATTCACATAATAGCCAGTATACCTTCACATATTAGTGTTGGTATACCTTCACATATTAGTGTTGGTACACCTTCACATAATAGCCAGTGTACCTTCACATATTAGTGTCAGTACACCTTCACATAATAGCCAGTGTACCTTCACATATTAGTGTTGGTATACCTTCACATATTAGTGTTGGAAGACCTTCACATATTAGTGTTGGTACACATTCACATAATATCCAGTATACCTTCACATATTAGTGTTGGTGCACCTAACCTGCACATATTAGCATTGGACCTTCACATATTAGTGTTGGTACACCTAACCTTCACATATTAGTGTTGGTACACCTAACCTTCACATATTAGTGTTGGTACACCTTCCCATATTAGTGTCGGTACACCTTCACATATAAGTGTTGGTATAACTTCACATATTAGTGTTGGTACACCTTCCCATATTAGTGTCGGTACACCTTCACATATAAGTGTTGGTATAACTTCACATATTAGTGTTGGTACACCTTCACACAATAGCCAGTGTACCTTCACATATTAGTGTCAGTACACCTTCACATAATAGCCAGTGTCCCTTCACATATTAGTGTTGGTACCCCTTCACATATAAGTGTTGGTATACCTTCACATATTAGTGTTGGAAGACCTTCACATATTAGTGTTGGTACACATTCACATAATATCCAGTATACCTTCACATATTAGTGTTGGTGCACCTAACCTTCACATATTAGCATTGGACCTTCACATATGAGTGTTGGTACACATTCACATAATAGCCAGTGTACCTTCACATATTAGGGTTGGTACACCTTCACACAATAGCCAGTGTACCTTCACATATTCACATATTAGTGTTGGTAGGAGACTTACCGGCCGATGGGGAGGTTCTTCCCGACATCCTCTTGTTACCACGGGTGTACTATGGCAGTAAGAGACTTACCTGCGCTGGGTAGGTTCTTCCTGACATCCTCTGGTTACCACGGGTGTACCATGGCAGTAAGAAACTTACCTGCCGATGGGTAGGTTCTTCCTGACATCCTCTGGTTACCACGGGTGTACTTTGGCAGTAAGAAACTTACCTGCGATGGGTAGGTTCTTCCTGACATCCTCTGGTTACCACGGGTGTACTATGGCAGTAGGAGACTTACCTGCGATGGGTAGGTTCTTCCTGACATCCTCTGGTTACCACGGGTGTCCTTTGGCAGTAAGAAACTTACCTGCGATGGGTAGGTTCTTCCTCACATCCTCTGGTTACCACGGGTGTACTATGGCAGTAAGAGACTTACCTGCCGATGGGTAGGTTCTTCCTGACAATCCTCTGGTTACCACGGGTGTACTCAATGTCCACAGTTAGAGGTGCTGAGTATGTCATGTCTCTTAGGCGACACTGCAAGGAAATTGCTATAAGTCACCAAAAATTAAAGATTTAATGTCCATATCTTATTTCAACAATTCACAAGTAAATGTTCCTACTGTTTGCAGTTTAACAGGTTTTGTAATAATGAAACACTCCTCTACATTTGGTAAGTAAATGTACTTACTTCATGAGGGGAGATCGGCTTTGTTATGTTGAACCCCTCCTCAACATCCGGCATCCCTACATATATGTTCAGGTACCTGGCAATAGAAGACTCAACACTGAAGTGACCAATTTCATCATTTGATTCATCACTTCTGTCGATGCATTATCAATTTATGATAATGAATTCATAAACAGCCAATGGCACTGATGTGATGTTTCATTCAGTAAGTCTGTCATGTACTTAACAAAACTGGATAAAAGCAGATAATCAGCATTAAAATGTCATGATAGCATAAATAACTGCCTGAGAAATGTGGATTATCACACTGAAATGTTGAAAAAGTATATTCAAATATAAGAGATAATCATTGAATACAAACATAACAAATTTGGGATATTTTTTTTAAATAAATAGAGATAGATAATTTCAAATAAATCTAAAATTTAAGTTAATATCAAACAGTTTTAAGTGTAGAGACAAGTGCTTTATAAGCTAGGATGAAAAGAAATCCACTATACAGACCAACATTTAGATACATAAGCTTCATGTACGTGTAAAACAAATGTTTGAAATACAAACTTCATATAAAAGTTGGGATCAGCATCACTGGAGATCTTCTCATTGGCCTTCATAATACTCTTGATCTATAACAGAAATAAGTGCTTGATCTATCACAGGTTTTTTTCCTTCTGGCAAGTCATGTGGCTGTGTCCCACAATGGAAAACCAGAAGTCCAATGGGACTAAGATATATATGTTTCCCAAAAATCACTGTCAAGACACAGAAACTAGAAATATATTTATATATTTTATTTGTTAATAAAGAATATCATAAAAATGTTTTGGCACTTATAAGTTCACAGGACAAACCACACTGTCATTGTGAAATATTATAAACAATCACCTGGTACCAGAACCTTGAAAGTACAGCCTTTTGTGTTTCCATTATTATATAAAAACTGGCTGAATTGTGAAATAGCTAGGTTACAGGGAAATCTTGGTTTAAAAAGCCAATCTGTTCCCTTAAAACACTAGCAAGATACCTTTTATGGAACAACCGGATCATATATAATTAATGATTAATTATGCAGTGGTGGTTGAATTAATAAGATTCTATTATAACACTGATCTTTTTGCTCAGTTTTACTGCTGAATACAGACTGTTTACCCTAGCTAAAAAATGTCTTATTTTCCCCAAATGACAAAAAATTGAGGAATATATTCCCAATTTCAATATCCTATAATAATACTATATTTTCCCAATAAATATTTCCAAAGAATGTTGACTGGACTAATATTTATTTTTTAATCTCCCTGCTGGCATGGCTAGTAATTTAAATATAAAACTGTTCACCCTGATACCCCCTTCATTGGCCTCCCTGATACCCCCTTCCCTGGCCTTCCTGATACCCCCTTCCCTGGGCCCCTCTGTACATGCTTCTCACGTCACTGATGATCATGGTTCTGACTTACGTCATTATTGATGAAGAAGTTGAAGGAGTCGATGTGCTGCTTTACAAGTCCCTTAACTTTCAGGAACGCAGGCAGAAGTCTCCATTTCTCCTGTCAACAAGATAGTAATTAAAACAAACTAAGAACACACAAATTTAAAACAGAACGAGAAAATGATAACCGTAAGCTTTTAATATTACACATGACATACAGTATCACCGACAAGTCTGTTTACAGTTTGGAAGCTGTTAACAAGTGTAGTTATAGATATGAAAGAAACAATTTGAAAAACTTTTACCAGTTTATTGCATTTACCAGTACCTTGAGTATGTAGCCCGAGTTTCCTCTGGCCCTGATACCAGACTTAGACATTTTGATTGATAGATGTCACACCAGACAGTTATCGGTCAAAATGGGTGTCTGGGCACAGGGGCACGCAACTACTATTAATACAAAGGTGTTTAAAATTCTGACTGTAAATTGAGATAAAAATCATATAAAAAAATAAGGGGTACTATATAGTCATTTAGTAATACCCTTATTCTTTATATGATTTTTATTTCAATTTACAGTCAGAGTTTCAAACACCTTTGATTGATATACTGATCACGATCTTGTTAAGACTTTCCGTCCCTGGGTACGTTTTATTCCTGGGATCTTATTAGACTCAGTCGCGGGGTACGTTATATCCCTGGGATGTAACGTACTCAGCGACTGAAAGTCTAGAACGAGAACAATACTAATAGTAAGTTGTGTGCCCCTGTGGTCAGGGCCAGAGGAAACTTGGGCTATTTGAGTAAGGTACATGAAAAAATAAAAATAAATATCGTTTGTAGTAGTAACACAATACTTAGGTATGATTTAGTATTTCTAGCTATGCAGATATGAAGCAATTATTTTAGTTCCATATCACATATCTGCACATGAGGCAATAACAACAAGCCCTCACTAGTACTGCGGACCACAGAGGTTCGTTACAAATGTCTGAAATACACATATGCTATACTGGTTTCCATGGGGCACAGCACCAATATAGCATATGTGAATTTCAGACATTTGTAACGAACCCCTGTGTCCGGATAGTATGTACCGGCACATCTCACCACAGCCACAGGCTAAACACAAACCTGGACGGTTTTGACCGGCTCCACGAGCTTCTCCTTGTCCATCCTCATCATGTCCTCTATACTTTCCATCTTTAGGATTGGTTGTCGTACAAATTGTCTGTATTAACAACGTACAGGACGTTAACTAAAAATTTCACACTCATGTCATCATGCTCAACATGGAGGCTGCCATCTTTGTTTACAGCGCCACTGGAGAGGAAGGGGAGGCAACTATGTCGAGAGTAAATAGTTTCGCGCCAAAAATATGATTCTTTTTGGACTGTGTGCAATCTGATTAAAATCATCGGTTACATGGCTCCGCCTGTTCAGGCGTAGTACTAAGTTAACGAAGCAATGTAACATATGATTTTAATCAGATTGGACTGTGTGCACCAAAACAGTCAGGGACCAGAGAATGTGTTACAGCTGTATTCAGTGGCGGATCTAGACGCCATAGAAACCGGTCATATATATTTGCAAAAACACTTATCTGGCATTCTGAGAGTCTTAAATTCTATAGATGCAATATTCGATTTTTGGGTAGATATATGTGTTATTTTGTCACATAGCCAATTAAGTTTCATCAATCCCATCTTCTTAAAATCATTAGGCTTCACTTAAACTGCGTACCAATCCCATCTTCTAATAATCATTATGCTTCACTTAAACTACTTATATTTAATGAGCAACATTGACATACCAAGTGGAAACAGGGTCCTGTGAGCATCCCCATGGTACATGTCAATGATGAAACAGGGTCCTGTGAGCATCCCCATGGTACATGTCAATGATGAAACAGGGTCCTGTGAGCATCCCCATGGTACATGTCAATGATGACACAGGGTCCTGTGAGCATCCCCATGGTACATGTCAATGATGATCAATTGGGTACTAAGCTTCATCAAAACTATTTCCATGATGAAGTTCTGTAGATATAATAACTAGTTGTTATATAGTGGAGGTGTCTCTAGAAAAGTAGTACTAGTCAGGTACATACTACTGACTAACTGCATTTTCAAGATTTCGTGATGTTTGAAACATTAATCTTCATCGTCAACAAAAATAAGTCCTTTCCTGTTAACACTGTAAATCTCAATTCTTTTGTTTGTACTTTGTTTTGCAAAATGTGGATGTAGGTTTTATTCACAAATTTGCAATGGAGAGGATGCTATTTCAATATCAGAGTGATAATACCCATTATTCTTGTAAAAATAATCATGACAGATATATAATCACAAATAAGTCTTCTGGCAAATTAATTAAAAATGTAATCCCTTGTTAAGTAATGACTTTATCACAATGAGATTACCAAGTACTATCTAGGAGGGGTCATAGAGTGTACTAAGGGCCTCCATGATTTTAGCCACCACATTGACATTACAAGTCGGTCATGTGCTGAATGATTTCAGCTTCAATAAAGATAATCAAAACAAAAACTTCTTTTACTAGTCTTTTTATTAATTACATTTGGTAGTATGTCCTACTAAAATGTACAATTATCCGGATATTTTACATATTTAAATATATAACTGATCACATCTTTATAAAGGGCATAACATGCAGTCCCCTAAACTTGTTTACACTATGTTATAGGAAACTTAAATATCACCAACCATAAATGGACGCCTACATTTTCTCAAGACTGCAGTAAATTGATACATTAGGCCAAAAATTATATTGTCTGTTTAGCGCGTTGCATGGGAAAAAAGCAAGGGTAGGGAGGTCAATTTTTTTTTTTTTTTATATATTTTTTTGTACCGTGTGGTCATGTGATTATGACCCTACTATTGTATGTAAAACAAAGAATTACATAAACAAGGTTCATTTGGAGGCAAAGTGTGCTCCATATGCTGACACGGAGCTGGAAGCCATTTTGAAAGGCAATGAACCTTCTAAAATTCGAAATCAGCAGGGTTTAAAAAAAAAGAATAAATCATCAAAAAGTTTTGGGTCGGTCGGAAACCCTAAACAGACTTTTTTTTTTTGCCTTATCTAATGTAAAATAATTTATATATATACATTTCTGACAGTAACACTGTCAGCACCAAACAGATAATGGAGTCCACAAGGTCTTTAATTACCAACATTGGAAGAGAGGCCAACATAAGTATGCACTTCTTTAAGACCAGTATAATTTGGTCTAGAAGAATAGAACAGAAGCGATTTTAGCAGTCAACAAAACATGGTATAATTAATATATTTTAGCTTTCACCAAGCCCTTACAACTTGAATGAGGTTAGATCAAGAAATCATTACACATTTTACTCGGAGTCCAATTGCAAGCACCTCATTACAAAAATAAACATAGCGACACTTCAGATTCACCTTATAAGTTCAAAATTATCATTTACATATCTTCATAGTTTCTGTCTACACTCAAAAGCCACTTTTCCTGTAAACCAGAATTCTCATAATAGATTGTGACAAATTTCCATAACGTTAAAATGGCAACAATACTGTAGGTGGAGGCATGGACACTTTCTGCACATGAGACACAATTGTTACACCAGCAGTTTATATTTTAAATGGAGCAAAGTTAGCCAAAGTAGTCCTTATATTTGCAGCATTTTGCTGTGAATGGTTCATAAATATTAGATACACCTCATAAATATAAGATACACCTTTTTTATTTTCAAAACATGTGTGATTGGTTCCATAAAAGTAACAGTCATAGCCCAAGTTAGTTTATCATTCACTAAGAGTAAAGTCATCATGCAGGCATGCATCCTCTGATAAAATTACATGTGCACTGTATTCACTGTATTCCTTAAATAGCACCTATATGCAATCTCCATGTGATCTTAAATGTAATCAAAATTTTGAGGACTCATGAAATTAAATTTCCCATAACCTAGTGAAATTGATGACAGTATTAAAGTTTGTGTTAATCCTCCGAGTCGTCACTGTCAGAGTAACTAAGTGTTAATCCTCCGAGTCGTCACTGTCAGAGTAACCAAGTGTTAATCCTCCGAGTCGTCACTGTCTGAGTAACTAAGTGTTAATCCTCCGAGTCATCGCTGTCAGAGTAACCAAGTGTTAATCCTCCGAGTCGTCACTGTCAGAGTAACTAAGTGTTAATCCTCCGAGTCATCACTGTCAGAGTAACCAAGTGTTAATCCTCCGAGTGGTCACTGTCAGAGTAACCAAGTGTTAAACCTCCGAGTGGTCACTGTCAGAGTAACCAAGTGTTAAACCTTACGAGTCGTCACTGTCAGAGAAACTAAGTGTTAATCTTCCAAGTCGTCACTGTCAGAGTAACCAAGCGTTAATCCTCCAAGTCGTCACTGTCAGATTAACCAAGTGTTAATCCTCCGAGTCATCACTGTCAGAGAAACCAAGTGTTAAACCTTACGAGTCGTGCCTGTCAGAGTAACCAAGGGTTAATCCTCCGAGTGGTCACTGTCAGAGCAACCAAGTGTTAATCCTCCAAGTCGTCACTGTCAGAGTAACCAAGTGTTAAACCTTACGAGTCGTCACTGTCAGAGTAACTAAGTGTTAATCCTCCGAGTCGTCACTGTCAGAGTAACCAAGTGTTAATCCTCCGAGTCGTCACTGTCAGAGTAACCAAGGGTTAATCTTCCGAGTCGTCGTCACTGTCAGAGTAACCAAGTGTTAATCCTCCAAGTCGTCACAGTCAGAGTAACCAAGTGTTAATCCTCCGAGTCGTCGCTGTCAGAGAAACCAAGGGTTAATCCTCCGAGTCGTCGCTGTCAGAGTAACCAAGGGTTAATCCTCCGAGTCGTCGCTGTCAGAGTAACCAAGGGTTAATCCTCCGAGTCGTCACTGTCAGAGTAACCAAGTGATAATCCTCCGAGTCGTCACTGTCAGAGTAACCAAGTGATAATCCTCCGAGTCGTCACTGTCAGAGTAACCAAGTGATAATCCTCCGAGTCGTCACTGTCAGAGTAACCAAGTGATAATCCTCCGAGTCGTCACTGTCAGAGTAACCAAGTGATAATCCTCCGAGTCGTCACTGTCAGAGTAACCAAGTGATAATCCTCCGAGTCGTCACTGTCAGAGTAACCAAGGGTTAATCTTCCGAGTCGTCGTCACTGTCAGAGTAACCAAGTGTTAATCCTCCGAGTGGTCGCTGTCAGAGTAACCAAGTGTTAATCCTCCAAGTCTTCACTGTCAGAGTAACCAAGTGTTAATCCTCCAAGTCGTCACGGTCAGAGTAACCAAGTGTTAATCCTCCAAGTCGTAACTCTCAGAGTAACCAAGTGTTAATCCTCCGAGTCGTCCCTGTCAGAGTAACCAAGTGTTAATCCTCCAAGTCGTCACGGTCAGAGTAACCAAGTGTTAATCCTCCAAGTCGTCGCTGTCAGAGTAACCAAGTGTTAATCCTCCGATTCGTCGCTGTCAGAGTAACCAAGTGTTAATCCTCAGAGTAGTCGCCGTCAGAGTAACCAAGTGTTAATCCTCCAAGTCGTAACTCTCAGAGTAACCAAGTGTTAATCCTCCGAGTCGTCGCTGTCAGAGTAACCAAGTCCTAGCAGTCCAAGAGAAGAGGAGGCAACTGGTACTGATGTCACAGGAACAGATGATGAGGGTGGACTAGATGATGTTGGTACATTGGTTTCAGTATATGTATTTGATTTCCTGACCTCGCCGCCCCTGGAGGTCGGTTGTGGTGGAGGTAGACTTGTTTTGGTGGCTGTAACAGACACTGAGTTTGTATCTGTAGCGGAAGTTTCAGTCTTTGAGTGTCCGGTAGTCACTGTCGTATCACAAGATTTATTTGGTTGTTTTTTCTTCACCAGGTTCTTGAGACCACTTTTACTTGAGAAACCTCCAACACTTTTTTGCCAGCTAGCTATAGGCTTTTTCTCAGGTTTTTTAGTCTCGCTGGTAAATGTCTACAACAGGAAACACATCAGTATTAGTAAGAAAATGTTTTCAAATTGGCTATGCATAAGTGCAAACTTGATTTCCTAAAAATAAATGTCGATCTGACTAACATCAGGACCTGTAGACACCTTTTTAACGGGGAAGGTAATTGTTCAAAGTTCACATACCATATATATCAACATTAATTAAGACAGAATCATATTAATCATATCAGAATAAACTTTTATGACTATTTAAGAAATTCATAATTAATAAACTCAATTTTTTAAAGATTTTTCTTAAATCACAACTATCAAGTAATACTATCTCACTGATCACTATCATTATATTACACATTCAAAATTATGTCTAAAGATAAAAAGAAAAGAGAACATCAGCTTGGAACTTAAAATTCTCACTGTTTGAGGGTTTTCTGACAAAGACAGCTTACCTCTGTAGATAACAGGTCTGTAGGTTTGGCTGGAAACACTATCTTCTTGGCTTTAGGTTCATCATCACCACTATCCGAGTCGTCTTTTAACCTCTTCAAAATCCGCCCATCCTCCCTCTCTCCAAATATAGACCTGAAAGATACAAAAATGTCAGTGGAATTACAAATTGATTTACTGATATTTTATATCATCTTAACTACAAAACGAGCTTGTAATTCATGGAGTATGTACCCTGTACATAGACATTCAGACATTATCATTATATCTGCAGGAAGGTGATTTTGGACAGGAAATGAAATGAAATTCATGTACAAGATTCAGCATATTAGACACTCGATTCAGAAAATATTCCCACAAATTAAGCTCTCACAAGTGTTACTGTAGAAAGCAGAGTTTCATTAGTGAGCCTGGTGGTTGTACTGGTACTACTTCAGTGTGTGACGTTTGTTGGATTTGACCTAGATTTACATGGCGGTTTTCTAGGACGAAGAAGAAAACACTTACCTTTCCAGAACACCTACCTGTTTATAATTTTCCCTTACAATTTTTCAATCTCCATGTAAATCTTTCTTTTGTTTATATTTGCCAAAGTTTAATAAACTTTTGAGTTCAAATTGCTATTTAGACTATAATTCGACATTTTATGATTTCAACAAAAATGTCAGTTTGGTCCCATCTGGTGTACTGTATGTCTATGTGATAATCATATGGTAACTAAGGAGATGTTAAGTTTACCTGATCTCCTTTTCCTCCTCCTCATCCTGAAGTTTCTGCAGCTGTTGTTCATACTCCCGATGCTGCAGCAGCATGGTCTCGGTGTTGACAGTTGCCTGACGAGCACTCAATTCCCGCAGTTCCCCTAGGATGTCTATAGTCTCTATCTCATTTCGTGATGCTTTCGTTCTGTTCTCAAGAATCTGAATATAACACCAAAACAGATTAACTCTATGATTATCATGCTAAATAAAGAACATAGATCACACTTTCATACTTGTATCTCATTGGTCAAACTAAAACAACCTGTAAATAGTTACATAGAAATAACACATATCTGACACATTGTGCACATATTTATTTATGATATACATAATTCTCCAACAATTCTCACTCCAAAGTCATTGGGTAAACCTGCTGCTAGCAGTTGGTATATACTTTGTTTATCCACTTTGTATATATATATTTATAAGGTAAAATTAAGTTAATTGATATTTTAATACTGGTAAGTATTGAATTAAATGTTGCCTGACACTGCCTTACCTTCACTGGGTTATTACTATAATAAGTATTTAATTAAATGTTGGCTGACACTGCCTTACCTTCATTGGGTTATTACTAGAATAAGTACTGAATTAAATGTTGACTGACACTGCCTTACCTTCATTGGGTTATTACTACAATAAGTACTGAATTAAATGTTGGCTGACACTGCCTTACCTTCATTGGGTTATTACTACAATAAGTATTAAATTAAATGTTGGCTGACACTGCCTTTCCTTCATTGGGTTATTACTACAATAAGTATTGAATTAAATGTTGGCTGACACTGCCTTACCTTCATTGGGTTGTTACTTTAATAAGTACTGAATTAAATGTTGGCTGACACTGCCTTACCTTCATTGGGTTATTCAGTTCTTCCTCTTCCTTCTCCTTGATCTCTCGCTCAGCCATTTCCTTGGCGAGTTTCTCGGCCTCAAACAGCCGGGTAGCTCCGGCCTCCAAGGTGTAGTCGGTGTTTTTTAGGTCAGTCTAGAACACGAAGATGTTAACTTGAGACATTAGAAAATCAAATTCTCCAACTATCACTGTACTTATAATTATAGTCCAGTCTCTTCCCTCCCTAATCAATGATATTGTTCATTATACTGATGAGATAAATGAGACAGACTTGTATATCTTAGATACTGATTTTCATTCTATTATGATTTCTCAGGACATTGTTTTTTCCTCTCTTAGTTTTATCATACAACAAAAACTAACTTTCTACAGGCCTTTACAGACGACCATGATAAACAAACCTTAAATGCGATTTCTGCCACACAGGTGGGACACTTGATGTAAAACCTAAATATCCGTAGGCCCAAGTAGAATTCTTCATCCACATTTTCTTTCCTTGAATTGAACTTCTTTCCTTTGTATATATAGCCACCGCACGTATTGCACCTGCAACAATTAAAAAAGATTTTAAGTACTATTTCCGATCCAAAGTACCGTTACTTCATCTTGAGAGAATATGCAGTACACATCTTATTCAGAACCAGCGCAGACAGTATAGAAAACAATGTTCATACAATGAGGCTGCCATTTTGGTAATTCAAAGAAGTCAGAAACAAATAATAAAATTATTTAAATGACTCGAAACTTTAACTTGGACCTTGTAAAATGGTTGTTGATCATCTTAACAGAGTAATGCTCCTCTTTGAATATGATTATAAATAAAGTAATTTAGTAAACGTTTATCTATATTTAATTGTTTTGATATGCATACTATCTTAGTCATATTGCTATAATTTCTTCAATATATATACAATATACTGTACTGTGCAAATTATATTGTATCAATGTGTGATGAAAATAAGTTGGAAGATTAAACCAATTTACATAAATATTTTTATCAAAAAAAATCATTGAAACACAGGTAATTTATATAATTATCACTGTGATACCTTTGATGCAGTGAAGAGATAAACTAACTCTCTAGTGTTATGAATTTGATTGTTATGGTGTCAAATTACAATAAATAACCTGACAATGTCAGGCTGACATAGCACATTTTAATTATTTTATAGGTCAATGACAATCTTCGGCTTCCACCATTTACTGAACAAACATGTAAATATAAAATCATTTCGAGGAGTAAAAGTTGACCTGTGAGTTTATCTTTATGTTGTTCTTTTTATTCATCCCCAATTTGTTCTTTTTTATGACATATACAAGAAATGACAATTGATCACAATTGCCACTTTCTGCAGAAATCAATGATTGAAGAACACTCTACCTCATATTGAACGGTGACATAATACGGATGTTAAATGTCCGATTCTTCGAAAATCTCATTTTGGGAATGGCTGACGGATCAAAATCCGGAGGGTAGTATTTCTGAAACAGATTGAAAATATGATAAAATACATAAATAACTGTAATTCATAATGGGATTTATATAGCACAACCATTGAATGTTATATTTTTCTGTGTGAAGTTTGATATTTAATTTCATTGACTAGTACAATAGGTACCGGGTCATATTCACCTGACATCATATGATCAGTAAAGCGTATACCAGTAACCACATATAGGCTTAAAATATGCACCACATGGCAATATAAAATTTGGTGTCAGGTCGTTTCGGTAACAAGACAGAAGTCGTTCCGGGACCTTTTTCCGGGTCGTTTCGGGAGTGTCAAAAGTCGTTTCGGGACATCTCGATTATTCTACTGTTTGTTTAGCACACATGTTTATGTTGGTTTTGTTTACTTTTTAATTGAGTATAAACATAGGTTTACAAAAAAAAAAAAACGTGTTCGGTTCGGTACTTGGGGTTCGTTCCTCGCTATTTAATAATGGGATTAGTTTAATAAAATTAACAACATGTTGTCAATCAGGTTAATGTTGGCAGGTACCCCTTCAAGCAATCTAAGCGAGGCACTAATTGGCAAAACTAAATCCCAAGCACGGGTAGGTCGAAGCCACCATATGCATACTCTTGTGTACACCTAAATCGTGACGTCATTGCTGAAAGGCTACGACGAAAGCTGTGTTTACACAGATTTTTACGAAACGGGAAAGAGAAATGTAACTTCTACAACATACACTTATAGTGTAGCCAAATTAATGTTAGTTTTATATTGCCAACTCAATGCACATTTTAAACCTTTGTGTACATATATAAACTTCAGTGGTCATTTGTGTGATGAAGGTGATAATTTTCATATACCTTACTAGTCATCAAAATGTCATTAAGAAACATATATATGAACCTTTTAACAATCCATACTACCAAACCCGAAGAAAACGTTTAAACATTATGGGATTTCTTTATCAACATTTATATCATAAACTACAAATAACAAACTTATTCACAATTAGGAAACATTTCCTGATCTCTTCAGTGATTTAGCAAATTTTATTATGTACTTCCAATTCAAAGGTATCCCTGTTTTTACTTTGGATATGTCAGATAACCAGATAACATTACGAAAAACTTACGTTTAGGACTTTTCTTTCCGACATCTTGGCCGATTGGTGAGTTCACTTTATCAAACGAGATTCTGTGTATTCAGTCCTGAGCAAGGCTACTGACGACTTGTTATTCCTTTGTGATGTTCCCACAAAGACAATCACATCAAATAAAAGTATACCCGTAGCCTGATGAGGCTCGTCAGTTGTGTTTATAATGCCTTCTGAATGATCAACTTTTCCCACTTCACCTCAGTTTTCTGACGTTACCGGAAGTAACCTATCTGTCAAGAAACTTAACCCTGTACACATGAGTTAGAAATTAAGGTAGCACAACACTAACCTTTCACAGATAAAATCAACAGACTGGTGTGAATAATATTTTAATTAATTGTAGCTATTTATCTACAGTCTAAACGCCATCAATCAGAAAATTCACTATTCTTTTATTTTTGGATTATATTAAAATATCAATAAATGTTGACAATTTGTACATTTATCACTGAATATAAAAATATGAATTTCCAAATAAGATCTCTACAGTACAGCATGTGTTTGATTAATTTTCAATTCATCACATAAATTAATGATCTGGTTTTTTTCCCCTTTTGGTATGTTTGAACTTTATAATTTTTAACTAATTAGGTTTAAAATATTTTCTGAAAAAAATCCAGGTCATATTCTAAGAGAAACAAAATATTGTATATGTAACCTAAAAAGAATGTAATGGATTGGAGTTATTCTGTTTTTGAAAAAATGTTGCATTATTTCAGAGATTTCATACAGATGGTGTTTTTCATGCAGTTCAGGATGTTCATTCCCTTAATTGTCTGTTGTTAGATCACCTTGTGATTTGGTGAGTGCGTTCACGTGTTGGTGTTTTGAGAGTCCCCTAGAGGCAATTCCATTATTTTCGTTACTTGTTCTGAACAACTTTATGTATGTCTAGAGAAATGCACGGCTAGACTGAGATTCGAACACGAGACCTTCCGAACTCTTGACAGTAAATCGAATGAAACCGATACTTGAAATATATATAGGGAAAAGTTATAAAATTTAACGAATCAAGTTTCCAACTTAAAATCAATGATTTTCCCTTTTCTGCTGTATAATCTCTCTTTTTAATCTTGCCATAGCTTTAAGGACTGTGGACATTCCCAGAATAGATGTTCTGTAGTTTCTATTTGTATTTTACACATATTACAGATATTGTCATTTGACATCCCAATAGTATTTAAATAGTTTTTAATTGGGAGGAAACAATTTTGTAATCTGTATTGAAACCATTGCAGTGTTGTGTCTTTTATGAACTTTTCCAATCTATATTTCTGAAATTTTCTTTCAATACCCATTGTTTTAGCTGTATTTACTAATTTAATTTTACTATTTGATATGTCATACATGTCCTTACAACCTTTTTTTTCTTTATGATAATATAAATATGACTTGATATGAAGGGCCTCTCCAAAGTTGTTTCTGCAGTAAAGTTACAATTTAATTGTTTACAACATTGCCTAATAGACCGGCATATACTATGATAAATCAAGATTTTTCCAAAGTTTCTATTGTATTTCAGTTTAAAATTTACAAAACTTAAAAAACCCCATTATATTTCTCTAATAGATCACAATAATTTGTAACACCTTGATCAAACCATTTTCGGACAACCCCCTCCCCCCCC